>NW_026707485.1:0-25714 GCF_902713425.1 Acipenser ruthenus
GTTGTCTCACCTGCAACATTAAGGCACATTTCGACAGGATGCAAGGTGGCTAGCCAAGGACGGTTTACTTGGCGCCATGATCAGGTGCTGCGATGTTTGACCTTAGCATGGAAGACAAGCGTAACATGAGCACTAAGTTGCCCCCAGTTTCATAAAAACATTACACACAAAAAACTTCATTCCTCCGCCCAGGAGAGCAACCGTCAGGAAAATGTGTTAAAACCAAGCCCCGCCGAGGACAACTGGACGCTGCTGGCAGATGTTTGTCAACGGCTTATTTTTCCACCTATGATTGCCACCACTAATTTTAGACCAATTGTCTTGTGTTCTGGATCAGCACGCCTTGTTTCCTGCTAGCGTTAACAGTGCCATGGGCGGATGCTGTACATGAGGCGTATGAGAGCGAGGAACTGCGGTCTGCTGAACTAGTCACTGAAGCGGAAGACCGAGGATGGAGAGTCCGGATTTACCCAGTGGAGATTGTTTGAGGAGGATTTGTAGCACACACTACAACCTGCTTTCGCACAGACGTCGGATTCAGTGGCGAAGAGTTGCGTCGCACAGTAAAGACCGTTTCTGAAGCAGCAGAGAGGAGCAGTAAGTGCTTGTTGCTAGACGGAAATATTCTGGTAGGGGATCTCAAGCACAATCGAAGGAAAGAAACGCTGATGTACGAGTAAGTAAGCTGGACCGACTGGAGGGGCGGTGATGGTGGAACACCAGAATCACCGTCGAGCCGTCTTGATATGTGGGCTAGTCGACGAAACACCGAGGATGGCAGGTGCCCACCTGTAGACCCCAGCAATGTACTGTATACCTCAATCGATACGGTTGTTATGCTGGGGAGACCTCACTGTGGTTTCTCCCCGGAGCCAGCATCGCACACGTGTGTGCTGATGCGCTACTGTACTGATTAAAGCTTTCAGCTTCTCAGCAGTTGTTTCGAATCGGTGATATTATGGGGAATGTTCAGCATGGAAGAGTGGGGTCTTGGTATCAGTTCAGCTCCTCCTACATACCACAAGGCAGCCCCACCTCAACGGAAGAAACTGCTAGTCAACGCATCAAAAAACGCAACCACCAGGAAAAGGTGTTAATAAAAGCAAGCCTCGCTAGGACAACTGGAAGATGCTGGCAAATGTTGGTCAACGGCTTATTTTTCCACCTGAGATTGCCACCACTAATCTTCGACCAATTGTCTTTTGTTCTGGATCAGCACGCCTTGTCAGCTGATAGAGATAACAGTGCCATGGGAGGATGCTGTAAATGAGGCATAAACTGCTGTATGCTCAACTAGCCAATGAAGCGGAATATGCGTGGAGGAGAGTCAGGATTTACCGAGTGGAGGATTTGTGGCACACACTACAGCCCGGTTTCTCAGAGACGTCTGATTCAGTGGCCAAGAGTTTCGTCGTACAAAAAAGAACATTGCTACATCAGCAGACAGGAGCAGATATTGCCTGCTGTTAGACGGAAATATTCTGGTAGGGGATCTCAAGCACAATCGAAGGGAAGAAGTTGATGTACGGGTAAGTAAGCTGGACTGACTGGAGGGGGGTTGATGGTAGAACGCCAGAATCACCATCAAGCCGTCTTGAGGTGTGGGCTAGTCGACGAAACACTGAGGATGGCAGGCGCCCACTTGTAGTCCCCAGCGATGTACCGTACTTACCTCAATCCAGACGGTTGCCATCCTGGTGAGACCTCACTGTGGTTTATTCCCGGAGCCAGCATCGCACACGTGTGTGCTGATGCGCTACTGAACTGATTAAAGCTTCCAGATTTTCACCAGTTGTCTCACCTGCAACATTAAGGCACATTTCGACAGGATGCAAGGTGGCTAGCCAAGGACGGTTTACTTGGCGCCATGATCAGGTGCTGCGATGTTTGACCTTAGCATGGAAGACAAGCGTAACATGAGCACTAAGTTGCCCCCAGTTTCATACAAACATTACACACAAAAAACTTCATTCCTCCGCCCAGGAGAGCAACCGTCAGGAAAATGTGTTAAAACCAAGCCCCGCCGAGGACAACTGGACGCTGCTGGCAGATGTTTGTCAACGGCTTATTTTTCCACCTATGATTGCCACCACTAATTTTAGACCAATTGTCTTGTGTTCTGGATCAGCACGCCTTGTTCTCCTGCTAGCGTTAACAGTGCCATGGGCGGATGCATGTACAATGAGGCGTATGAGAGCGAGGAACTGCGGTCTGCTGAACTAGTCACTGAAGCGGAAGACCGAGGATGGAGAGTCCGGATTTACCCAGTGGAGATTGTTTGTGGAGGATTTGTAGCACACACTACAACCCGCTTTCGCACAGACGTCGGATTCAGTGGCGAAGAGTTGCGTCGCACAGTAAAGACTGTTTCTGAAGCAGCAAAGAGGAGCAGTAAGTGCTTGTTGCTAGACGGAAATATTCTGGTAGGGGATCTCAAGCACAATCGAAGGAAAGAAACGCTGATGTACGAGTAAGTAAGCTGGACTGACTGCAGGGGCGGTGATGGTGGGAACACCAGAATCACCGTCGAGCCGTCTTTATATGTGGGCTAGTCGACGAAATACAGAGGATGGCAGGTGCCCACCTGTAGACCCCAGCGATGTACCGTATACCTCAATCGATACGGTTGTTATGCTGGGGAGACCTCACTGTGGTTTCTCCCCGGAGCCAGCATCGCACACGTGTGTGCTGATCCGCTACTGTACTGATTAAAGCTTTCAGCTTCTCAGCAGTTGTTTCGAATCGGTGATATTATGGGGAATGTTCAGCATGGAAGAGTGGGTCTTGGTATCAGTTCAGCTCCTCCTACATACCACAAGGCAGCCCCACCTCAACGGAAGAAACTGCTAGTCAACGCATCAAAAAGCGCAACCACCAGGAAAAGGTGTTAATAAAAGCAAGCCTCGCTAGGACAACTGGAAGATGCTGGCAAATGTTGGTCAACGGCTTATTTTTCCACCTGAGATTGCCACCACTAATCTTCGACCAATTGTCTTTTGTTCTGGATCAGCACGCCTTGTCAGCTGATAGAGATAACAGTGCCATGGGAGGATGCTGTAAATGAGGCATAAACTGCTGTATGCTCAACTAGCCAATGAAGCGGAATATGCGTGGAGGAGAGTCAGGATTTACCGAGTGGAGGATTTGTGGCACACACTACAGCCCGGTTTCTCAGAGACGTCTGATTCAGTGGCCAAGAGTTTCGTCGTACAAAAAAGAACATTGCTACATCAGCAGACAGGAGCAGATATTGCCTGCTGTTAGACGGAAATATTCTGGTAGGGGATCTCAAGCACAATCGAAGGGAAGAAGTTGATGTACGGGTAAGTAAGCTGGACTGACTGGAGGGGGTTGATGGTAGAACGCCAGAATCACCATCAAGCCGTCTTGAGGTGTGGGCTAGTCGACGAAACACTGAGGATGGCAGGCGCCCACTTGTAGTCCCCAGCGATGTACCGTACTTACCTCAATCCAGACGGTTGCCATCCTGGTGAGACCTCACTGTGGTTTATTCCCGGAGCCAGCATCGCACACGTGTGTGCTGATGCGCTACTGAACTGATTAAAGCTTCCAGATTTTCACCAGTTGTCTCACCTGCAACATTAAGGCACATTTCGACAGGATGCAAGGTGGCTAGCCAAGGACGGTTTACTTGGCGCCATGATCAGGTGCTGCGATGTTTGACCTTAGCATGGAAGACAAGCGTAACATGAGCACTAAGTTGCCCCCAGTTTCATAAAAACATTACACACAAAAAACTTCATTCCTCCGCCCAGGAGAGCAACCGTCAGGAAAATGTGTTAAAACCAAGCCCCGCCGAGGACAACTGGACGCTGCTGGCAGATGTTTGTCAACGGCTTATTTTTCCACCTATGATTGCCACCACTAATTTTAGACCAATTGTCTTGTGTTCTGGATCAGCACGCCTTGTTCTCCTGCTAGCGTTAACAGTGCCATGGGCGGATGCATGTACAATGAATGAGGCGTATGAGAGCGAGGAACTGCGGTCTGCTGAACTAGTCACTGAAGCGGAAGACCGAGGATGGAGAGTCCGGATTTACCCAGTGGAGATTGTTTGTGGAGGATTTGTAGCCCACACTACAACCCGCTTTCGCACAGACGTCGGATTCAGTGGCGAAGAGTTGCGTCGCACAGTAAAGACTGTTTCTGAAGCAGCAAAGAGGAGCAGTAAGTGCTTGTTGCTAGACGGAAATATTCTGGTAGGGGATCTCAAGCACAATCGAAGGAAAGAAACGCTGATGTACGAGTAAGTAAGCTGGACTGACTGGAGGGGCGGTGATGGTGGAACACCAGAATCACTGTCGAGCCGTCTTGATATGTGGGCTAGTCGACAAAACACCGAGGATGGCAGGTGCCCACCTGTAGCGATGTACCGTATACCTCAATCCATACGGTTGTTATGCTGGGGAGACCTCACTGTGGTTTCTCCCCGGAGCCAGCATCGCACACGTGTGTGCTGATGCGCTACTGTACTGATTAAAGCTTTCAGCTTCTCAGCAGTTGTTTCGAATCGGTGATATTATGGGGAATGTTCAGCATGGAAGAGTGGGTCTTGGTATCAGTTCAGCTCCTCCTACATACCACAAGGCAGCCCCACCTCAACGGAAGAAACTGCTAGTCAACGCATCAAAAAGCGCAACCACCAGGAAAAGGTGTTAATAAAAGCAAGCCTCGCTAGGACAACTGGAAGATGCTGGCAAATGTTGGTCAACGGCTTATTTTTCCACCTGAGATTGCCACCACTAATCTTCGACCAATTGTCTTTTGTTCTGGATCAGCACGCCTTGTTCAGCTGATAGAGATAACAGTGCCATGGGAGGATGCTGTAAATGAGGCATAAACTGCTGTATGCTCAACTAGCCAATGAAGCGGAATATGCGTGGAGGAGAGTCAGGATTTACCGAGTGGAGGATTTGTGGCACACACTACAGCCCGGTTTCTCAGAGACGTCTGATTCAGTGGCCAAGAGTTTCGTCGTACAAAAAAGAACATTGCTACATCAGCAGACAGGAGCAGATATTGCCTGCTGTTAGACGGAAATATTCTGGTAGGGGATCTCAAGCACAATCGAAGGGAAGAAGTTGATGTACGGGAAAGTAAGCTGGACTGACTGGAGGGGGGTTGATGGTAGAACGCCAGAATCACCATCAAGCCGTCTTGAGGTGTGGGCTAGTCGACGAAACACTGAGGATGGCAGGCGCCCACTTGTAGTCCCCAGCGATGTACCGTACTTACCGCAATCCAGACGGTTGCCATCCTGGTGAGACCTCACTGTGGTTTATTCCCGGAGCCAGCATCGCACACGTGTGTGCTGATGCGCTACTGAACTGATTAAAGCTTCCAGATTTTCACCAGTTGTCTCACCTGCAACATTAAGGCACATTTCGACAGGATGCAAGGTGGCTAGCCAAGGACGGTTTACTTGGCGCCATGATCAGGTGCTGCGATGTTTGACCTTAGCATGGAAGACAAGCGTAACATGAGCACTAAGTTGCCCCCAGTTTCATAAAAACATTACACACAAAAAACTTCATTCCTCCGCCCAGGAGAGCAACCGTCAGGAAAATGTGTTAAAACCAAGCCCCGCCGAGGACAACTGGACGCTGCTGGCAGATGTTTGTCAACGGCTTATTTTTCCACCTATGATTGCCACCACTAATTTTAGACCAATTGTCTTGTGTTCTGGATCAGCACGCCTTGTTTCCTGCTAGCGTTAACAGTGCCATGGGCGGATGCTGTACATGAGGCGTATGAGAGCGAGGAACTGCGGTCTGCTGAACTAGTCACTGAAGCGGAAGACCGAGGATGGAGAGTCCGGATTTACCCAGTGGAGATTGTTTGAGGAGGATTTGTAGCACACACTACAACCTGCTTTCGCACAGACGTCGGATTCAGTGGCGAAGAGTTGCGTCGCACAGTAAAGACCGTTTCTGAAGCAGCAGAGAGGAGCAGTAAGTGCTTGTTGCTAGACGGAAATATTCTGGTAGGGGATCTCAAGCACAATCGAAGGAAAGAAACGCTGATGTACGAGTAAGTAAGCTGGACTGACTGGAGGGGCGGTGATGGTGGAACACCAGAATCACCGTCGAGCCGTCTTGATATGTGGGCTAGTCGACGAAACACCGAGGATGGCAGGTGCCCACCTGTAGACCCCAGCAATGTACTGTATACCTCAATCGATACGGTTGTTATGCTGGGGAGACCTCACTGTGGTTTCTCCCCGGAGCCAGCATCGCACACGTGTGTGCTGATGCGCTACTGTACTGATTAAAGCTTTCAGCTTCTCAGCAGTTGTTTCGAATCGGTGATATTATGGGGAATGTTCAGCATGGAAGAGTGGGGTCTTGGTATCAGTTCAGCTCCTCCTACATACCACAAGGCAGCCCCACCTCAACGGAAGAAACTGCTAGTCAACGCATCAAAAAACGCAACCACCAGGAAAAGGTGTTAATAAAAGCAAGCCTCGCTAGGACAACTGGAAGATGCTGGCAAATGTTGGTCAACGGCTTATTTTTCCACCTGAGATTGCCACCACTAATCTTCGACCAATTGTCTTTTGTTCTGGATCAGCACGCCTTGTCAGCTGATAGAGATAACAGTGCCATGGGAGGATGCTGTAAATGAGGCATAAACTGCTGTATGCTCAACTAGCCAATGAAGCGGAATATGCGTGGAGGAGAGTCAGGATTTACCGAGTGGAGGATTTGTGGCACACACTACAGCCCGGTTTCTCAGAGACGTCTGATTCAGTGGCCAAGAGTTTCGTCGTACAAAAAAGAACATTGCTACATCAGCAGACAGGAGCAGATATTGCCTGCTGTTAGACGGAAATATTCTGGTAGGGGATCTCAAGCACAATCGAAGGGAAGAAGTTGATGTACGGGTAAGTAAGCTGGACTGACTGGAGGGGGGTTGATGGTAGAACGCCAGAATCACCATCAAGCCGTCTTGAGGTGTGGGCTAGTCGACGAAACACTGAGGATGGCAGGCGCCCACTTGTAGTCCCCAGCGATGTACCGTACTTACGTCAATCCAGACGGTTGCCATCCTGGTGAGACCTCACTGTGGTTTATTCCCGGAGCCAGCATCGCACACGTGTGTGCTGATGCGCTACTGAACTGATTAAAGCTTCCAGATTTTCACCAGTTGTCTCACCTGCAACATTAAGGCACATTTCGACAGGATGCAAGGTGGCTAGCCAAGGACGGTTTACTTGGCGCCATGATCAGGTGCTGCGATGTTTGACCTTAGCATGGAAGACAAGCGTAACATGAGCACTAAGTTGCCCCCAGTTTCATAAAAACATTACACACAAAAAACTTCATTCCTCCGCCCAGGAGAGCAACCGTCAGGAAAATGTGTTAAAACCAAGCCCCGCCGAGGACAACTGGACGCTGCTGGCAGATGTTTGTCAACGGCTTATTTTTCCACCTATGATTGCCACCACTAATTTTAGACCAATTGTCTTGTGTTCTGGATCAGCACGCCTTGTTCTCCTGCTAGCGTTAACAGTGCCATGGGCGGATGCATGTACAATGAATGAGGCGTATGAGAGCGAGGAACTGCGGTCTGCTGAACTAGTCACTGAAGCGGAAGACCGAGGATGGAGAGTCCGGATTTACCCAGTGGAGATTGTTTGTGGAGGATTTGTAGCACACACTACAACCCGCTTTCGCACAGACGTCGGATTCAGTGGCGAAGAGTTGCGTCGCACAGTAAAGACTGTTTCTGAAGCAGCAAAGAGGAGCAGTAAGTGCTTGTTGCTAGACGGAAATATTCTGGTAGGGGATCTCAAGCACAATCGAAGGAAAGAAACGCTGATGTACGAGTAAGTAAGCTGGACTGACTGGAGGGGCGGTGATGGTGGAACACCAGAATCACTGTCGAGCCGTCTTGATATGTGGGCTAGTCGACAAAACACCGAGGATGGCAGGTGCCCACCTGTAGCGATGTACCGTATACCTCAATCCATACGGTTGTTATGCTGGGGAGACCTCACTGTGGTTTCTCCCCGGAGCCAGCATCGCACACGTGTGTGCTGATGCGCTACTGTACTGATTAAAGCTTTCAGCTTCTCAGCAGTTGTTTCGAATCGGTGATATTATGGGGAATGTTCAGCATGGAAGAGTGGGTCTTGGTATCAGTTCAGCTCCTCCTACATACCACAAGGCAGCCCCACCTCAACGGAAGAAACTGCTAGTCAACGCATCAAAAAACGCAACCACCAGGAAAAGGTGTTAATAAAAGCAAGCCTCGCTAGGACAACTGGAAGATGCTGGCAAATGTTGGTCAACGGCTTATTTTTCCACCTGAGATTGCCACCACTAATCTTCGACCAATTGTCTTTTGTTCTGGATCAGCACGCCTTGTTCAGCTGATAGAGAACAGTGCATGGGAGGATGCTGTAAATGAGGCATAAACTGCTGTATGCTCAACTAGCCAATGAAGCGGAATATGCGTGGAGGAGAGTCAGGGTTTACCGAGTGGAGGATTTGTGGCACACACTACAGCCCGGTTTCTCAGAGACGTCTGATTCAGTGGCCAAGAGTTTCGTCGTACAATAAAGAACATTGCTACATCAGCAGACAGGAGTAGATATTGCCTGCTGTTAGACGGAAATATTCTGGTAGGGGATCTCAAGCACAATCGAAGGGAAGAAACGTTGATGTACGGGTAAGTAAGATGGACTGACTGGAGGGGGGTTGATGGTAGAACGCCAGAATCACCGTCAAGCCGATTGAGGTGTGGGCTAGTCGACGAAACACTGAGGATGGCAGGCGCCCACTTGTAGTCCCCAGCGATGTACCGTACTTACCTCAATCCAGACGGTTGCCATCCTGGTGAGACCTCACTGTGGTTTATTCCCGGAGCCAGCATCGCACACGTGTGTGCTGATGCGCTACTGAACTGATTAAAGCTTCCAGATTTTCACCAGTTGTCTCACCTGCAACATTAAGGCACATTTCGACAGGATGCAAGGTGGCTAGCCAAGGACGGTTTACTTGGCGCCATGACCAGGTGCTGCGGATGTTTGACCTTAGCAATGGAAGACAAGCGTAACAGAGCACTAAGTTGCCCCCAGTTTCATAAAAACATTACACACAAAAAACTTCATTCCTCCGCCCAGGAGAGCAACCGTCAGGAAAATGTGTTAAAACCAAGCCCCGCCGAGGACAACTGGACGCTGCTGGCAGATGTTTGTCAACGGCTTATTTTTCCACCTATGATTGCCACCACTAATTTTAGACCAATTGTCTTGTGTTCTGGATCAGCACGCCTTGTTCTCCTGCTAGCGTTAACAGTGCCATGGGCGGATGCATGTACAATGAGGCGTATGAGAGCGAGGAACTGCGGTCTGCTGAACTAGTCACTGAAGCGGAAGACCGAGGATGGAGAGTCCGGATTTACCCAGTGGAGATTGTTTGAGGAGGATTTGTAGCACACACTACAACCTGCTTTCGCACAGACGTCGGATTCAGTGGCGAAGAGTTGCGTCGCACAGTAAAGACCGTTTCTGAAGCAGCAGAGAGGAGCAGTAAGTGCTTGTTGCTAGACGGAAATATTCTGGTAGGGGATCTCAAGCACAATCGAAGGAAAGAAACGCTGATGTACGAGTAAGTAAGGTGGACTGACTGCAGGGGCGGTGATGGTGGAACACCAGAATCACCGTCGAGCCGTCTTTATATGTGGGCTAGTCGACGAAACACAGAGGATGGCAGGTGCCCACCTGTAGACCCCAGCGATGTACCGTATACCTCAATCCAGACGGTTGCCATGCTGGGGAGACCTCACTGTGGTTTTTCCCCGGAGCCAGCATCGCACACGTGTGTGCTGATGCGCTACTGTACTGATTAAAGCTTTCAGCTTCTCAGCAGTTGTTTCGAATCGGTGATATTATGGGGAATGTTCAGCATGGAAGAGTGGGTCTTGGTATCAGTTCAGCTCCTCCTACATACCACAAGGCAGCCCCACCTCAACGGAAGAAACTGCTAGTCAACGCATCAAAAAACGCAACCACCAGGAAAAGGTGTTAATAAAAGCAAGCCTCGCTAGGACAACTGGAAGATGCTGGCAAATGTTGGTCAACGGCTTATTTTTCCACCTGAGATTGCCACCACTAATCTTCGACCAATTGTCTTTTGTTCTGGATCAGCACGCCTTGTTCAGCTGATAGAGAACAGTGCATGGGAGGATGCTGTAAATGAGGCCTAAACTGCTGTATGCTCAACTAGCCAATGAAGCGGAATATGCGTGGAGGAGAGTCAGGGTTTACCGAGTGGAGGATTTGTGGCACACACACACCCGGTTTCTCAGAGACGTCTGATTCAGTGGCCAAGAGTTTCGTCATACAATAAAGAACATTGCTACATCAGCAGACAGGAGCAGATATTGCCTGCTGTTAGACGGAAATATTCTGGTAGGGGATCTCAAGCACAATCGAAGGGAAGAAACGTTGATGTACGGGTAAGTAAGATGGACTGACTGGAGGGGGGTTGATGGTAGAACGCCAGAATCACCGTCAAGCTGCTTGAGGTGTGGGCTAGTCGACGAAACACTGAGGATGGCAGGCGCCCACTTGTAATCCCCAGCGATGTACCGTACTTACCTCAATCCAGACGGTTGCCATCCTGGTGAGACCTCACTGTGGTTTATTCCCGGAGCCAGCATCGCACACGTGTGTGCTGATGCGCTACTGAACTGATTAAAGCTTCCAGATTTTCACCAGTTGTCTCACCTGCAACATTAAGGCACATTTCGACAGGATGCAAGGTGGCTAGCCAAGGACGGTTTACTTGGCGCCATGACCAGGTGCTGCGGATGTTTGACCTTAGCAATGGAAGACAAGCGTAACAGAGCACTAAGTTGCCCCCAGTTTCATAAAAACATTACACACAAAAAACTTCATTCCTCCGCCCAGGAGAGCAACCGTCAGGAAAATGTGTTAAAACCAAGCCCCGCCGAGGACAACTGGACGCTGCTGGCAGATGTTTGTCAACGGCTTATTTCTCCACCTATGATTGCCACCACTAATTTTAGACCAATTGTCTTGTGTTCTGGATCAGCACGCCTTGTTCTCCTGCTAGCGTTAACAGTGCCATGGGCGGATGCATGTACAATGAGGCGTATGAGAGCGAGTAACTGCGGTCTGCTGAACTAGTCACTGAAGCGGAAGACCGAGGATGGAGAGTCCGGATTTACCCAGTGGAGATTGTTTGTGGAGGATTTGTAGCACACACTACAACCCGCTTTCGCACAGACGTCGGATTCAGTGGCGAAGAGTTGCGAAGAGTTGCTTCGCACAGTAAAGTGCTTGTTGCTAGACGGAAATATTCTGGTAGGGGATCTCAAGCACAATCGAAGGAAAGAAACGCTGATGTACGAGTAAGTAAGCTGGACTGACTGCAGGGGCGGTGATGGTGGAACACCAGAATCACCGTCCAGCCGTCTTTATATGTGGGCTAGTCGACGAAATACAGAGGATGGCAGGTGCCCACCTGTAGACCCCAGCGATGTACCGTATACCTCAATCGATACGGTTGTTATGCTGGGGAGACCTCACTGTGGTTTCTCCCCGGAGCCAGCATCGCACACGTGTGTGCTGATGCGCTACTGTACTGATTAAAGCTTTCAGCTTCTCAGCAGTTGTTTCGAATCGGTGATATTATGGGGAATGTTCAGCATGGAAGAGTGGGTCTTGGTATCAGTTCAGCTCCTCCTACATACCACAAGGCAGCCCCACCTCAACGGAAGAAACTGCTAGTCAACGCATCAAAAAGCGCAACCACCAGGAAAAGGTGTTAATAAAAGCAAGCCTCGCTAGGACAACTGGAAGATGCTGGCAAATGTTGGTCAACGGCTTATTTTTCCACCTGAGATTGCCACCACTAATCTTCGACCAATTGTCTTTTGTTCTGGATCAGCACGCCTTGTTCAGCTGATAGAGATAACAGTGCCATGGGAGGATGCTGTAAATGAGGCATAAACTGCTGTATGCTCAACTAGCCAATGAAGCGGAATATGCGTGGAGGAGAGTCAGGATTTACCGAGTGGAGGATTTGTGGCACACACTACAGCCCGGTTTCTCAGAGACGTCTGATTCAGTGGCCAAGAGTTTCGTCGTACAAAAAAGAACATTGCTACATCAGCAGACAGGAGCAGATATTGCCTGCTGTTAGACGGAAATATTCTGGTAGGGGATCTCAAGCACAATCGAAGGGAAGAAGTTGATGTACGGGAAAGTAAGCTGGACTGACTGGAGGGGGGTTGATGGTAGAACGCCAGAATCACCATCAAGCCGTCTTGAGGTGTGGGCTAGTCGACGAAACACTGAGGATGGCAGGCGCCCACTTGTAGTCCCCAGCGATGTACCGTACTTACCGCAATCCAGACGGTTGCCATCCTGGTGAGACCTCACTGTGGTTTATTCCCGGAGCCAGCATCGCACACGTGTGTGCTGATGCGCTACTGAACTGATTAAAGCTTCCAGATTTTCACCAGTTGTCTCACCTGCAACATTAAGGCACATTTCGACAGGATGCAAGGTGGCTAGCCAAGGACGGTTTACTTGGCGCCATGATCAGGTGCTGCGATGTTTGACCTTAGCATGGAAGACAAGCGTAACATGAGCACTAAGTTGCCCCCAGTTTCATAAAAACATTACACACAAAAAACTTCATTCCTCCGCCCAGGAGAGCAACCGTCAGGAAAATGTGTTAAAACCAAGCCCCGCCGAGGACAACTGGACGCTGCTGGCAGATGTTTGTCAACGGCTTATTTTTCCACCTATGATTGCCACCACTAATTTTAGACCAATTGTCTTGTGTTCTGGATCAGCACGCCTTGTTCTCCTGCTAGCGTTAACAGTGCCATGGGCGGATGCATGTACAATGAGGCGTATGAGAGCGAGGAACTGCGGTCTGCTGAACTAGTCACTGAAGCGGAAGACCGAGGATGGAGAGTCCGGATTTACCCAGTGGAGATTGTTTGTGGAGGATTTGTAGCACACACTACAACCCGCTTTCGCACAGACGTCGGATTCAGTGGCGAAGAGTTGCGTCGCACAGTAAAGACTGTTTCTGAAGCAGCAAAGAGGAGCAGTAAGTGCTTGTTGCTAGACGGAAATATTCTGGTAGGGGATCTCAAGCACAATCGAAGGAAAGAAACGCTGATGTACGAGTAAGTAAGCTGGACTGACTGCAGGGGGCGGTGATGGTGGGAACACCAGAATCACCGTCGAGCCGTCTTTATATGTGGGCTAGTCGACGAAATACAGAGGATGCAGGTGCCCACCTGTAGACCCCAGCGATGTACCGTATACCTCAATCGATACGGTTGTTATGCTGGGGAGACCTCACTGTGGTTTCTCCCCGGAGCCAGCATCGCACACGTGTGTGCTGATGCGCTACTGTACTGATTAAAGCTTTCAGCTTCTCAGCAGTTGTTTCGAATCGGTGATATTATGGGGAATGTTCAGCATGGAAGAGTGGGTCTTGGTATCAGTTCAGCTCCTCCTACATACCACAAGGCAGCCCCACCTCAACGGAAGAAACTGCTAGTCAACGCATCAAAAAGCGCAACCACCAGGAAAAGGTGTTAATAAAAGCAAGCCTCGCTAAGACAACTGGAAGATGCTGGCAAATGTTGGTCAACGGCTTATTTTTCCACCTGAGATTGCCACCACTAATCTTCGACCAATTGTCTTTTGTTCTGGATCAGCACGCCTTGTTCAGCTGATAGAGATAACAGTGCCATGGGAGGATGCTGTAAATGAGGCATAAACTGCTGTATGCTCAACTAACCAATGAAGCGGAATATGCGTGGAGGAGAGTCAGGATTTACCGAGTGGAGGATTTGTGGCACACACTACAGCCCGGTTTCTCAGAGACGTCTGATTCAGTGGCCAAGAGTTTCGTCGTACAAAAAAGAACATTGCTACATCAGCAGACAGGAGCAGATATTGCCTGCTGTTAGACGGAAATATTCTGGTAGGGGATCTCAAGCACAATCGAAGGGAAGAAGTTGATGTACGGGAAAGTAAGGCTGGACTGACTGGAGGGGGGGTTGATGGTAGAACGCCAGAATCACCATCAAGCCGTCTTGAGGTGTGGGCTAGTCGACGAAACACTGAGGATGGCAGGCCGCCCACTTGTAGTCCCCAGCGATGTACCGTACTTACCGCAATCCAGACGGTTGCCATCCTGGTGAGACCTCACTGTGGTTTATTCCCGGAGCCAGCATCGCACACGTGTGTGCTGATGCGCTACTGAACTGATTAAAGCTTCCAGATTTTCACCAGTTGTCTCACCTGCAACATTAAGGCACATTTCGACAGGATGCAAGGTGGCTAGCCAAGGACGGTTTACTTGGCGCCATGACCAGGTGCTGCGGATGTTTGACCTTAGCAATGGAAGACAAGCGTAACAGAGCACTAAGTTGCCCCCAGTTTCATAAAAACATTACACACAAAAAACTTCATTCCTCCGCCCAGGAGAGCAACCGTCAGGAAAATGTGTTAAAACCAAGCCCCGCCGAGGACAACTGGACGCTGCTGGCAGATGTTTGTCAACGGCTTATTTCTCCACCTATGATTGCCACCACTAATTTTAGACCAATTGTCTTGTGTTCTGGATCAGCACGCCTTGTTCTCCTGCTAGCGTTAACAGTGCCATGGGCGGATGCATGTACAATGAGGCGTATGAGAGCGAGTAACTGCGGTCTGCTGAACTAGTCACTGAAGCGGAAGACCGAGGATGGAGAGTCCGGATTTACCCAGTGGAGATTGTTTGTGGAGATTTGTAGCACACACTACAACCCGCTTTCGCACAGACGTCGGATTCAGTGGCGAAGAGTTGCGAAGAGTTTGCTTCGCACAGTAAAGTGCTTGTTGCTTGACGGAAATATTCTGGTAGGGGATCTCAAGCACAATCGAAGGAAAGGAAACGCTGATGTACGAGTAAGTAAGCTGGACTGACTGCAGGGGCGGTGATGGTGGAACACCAGAATCACCGTCCAGCCGTCTTTATATGTGGGCTAGTCGACGAAATACAGAGGATGGCAGGTGCCCACCTGTAGACCCCAGCGATGTACCGTATACCTCAATCGATACGGTTGTTATGCTGGGGAGACCTCACTGTGGTTTCTCCCCGGAGCCAGCATCGCACACGTGTGTGCTGATGCGCTACTGTACTGATTAAAGCTTTCAGCTTCTCAGCAGTTGTTTCGAATCGGTGATATTATGGGGAATGTTCAGCATGGAAGAGTGGGTCTTGGTATCAGTTCAGCTCCTCCTACATACCACAAGGCAGCCCCACCTCAACGGAAGAAACTGCTAGTCAACGCATCAAAAAGCGCAACCACCAGGAAAAGGTGTTAATAAAAGCAAGCCTCGCTAGGACAACTGGAAGATGCTGGCAAATGTTGGTCAACGGCTTATTTTTCCACCTGAGATTGCCACCACTAATCTTCGACCAATTGTCTTTTGTTCTGGATCAGCACGCCTTGTTCAGCTGATAGAGATAACAGTGCCATGGGAGGATGCTGTAAATGAGGCATAAACTGCTGTATGCTCAACTAGCCAATGAAGCGGAATATGCGTGGAGGAGAGTCAGGATTTACCGAGTGGAGGATTTGTGGCACACACTACAGCCCGGTTTCTCAGAGACGTATGATTCAGTGGCCAAGAGTTTCGTCGTACAAAAAAGAACATTGCTACATCAGCAGACAGGAGCAGATATTGCCTGCTGTTAGACGGAAATATTCTGGTAGGGGATCTCAAGCACAATCGAAGGGAAGAAGTTGATGTACGGGAAAGTAAGCTGGACTGACTGGAGGGGGGGTTGATGGTAGAACGCCAGAATCACCATCAAGCCGTCTTGAGGTGTGGGCTAGTCGACGAAACACTGAGGATGGCAGGCGCCCACTTGTAGTCCCCAGCGATGTACCGTACTTACCGCAATCCAGACGGTTGCCATCCTGGTGAGACCTCACGTGGTTTATTCCCGGAGCCAGCATCGCACACGTGTGTGCTGATGCGCTACTGAACTGATTAAAGCTTCCAGATTTTCACCAGTTGTCTCACCTGCAACATTAAGGCACATTTCGACAGGATGCAAGGTGGCTAGCCAAGGACGGTTTACTTGGCGCCATGACCAGGTGCTGCGGATGTTTGACCTTAGCAATGGAAGACAAGCGTAACAGAGCACTAAGTTGCCCCCAGTTTCATAAAAACATTACACACAAAAAACTTCATTCCTCCGCCCAGGAGAGCAACCGTCAGGAAAATGTGTTAAAACCAAGCCCCGCCGAGGACAACTGGACGCTGCTGGCAGATGTTTGTCAACGGCTTATTTCTCCACCTATGATTGCCACCACTAATTTTAGACCAATTGTCTTGTGTTCTGGATCAGCACGCCTTGTTCTCCTGCTAGCGTTAACAGTGCCATGGGCGGATGCATGTACAATGAGGCGTATGAGAGCGAGTAACTGCGGTCTGCTGAACTAGTCACTGAAGCGGAAGACCGAGGATGGAGAGTCCGGATTTACCCAGTGGAGATTGTTTGTGGAGGATTTGTAGCACACACTACAACCCGCTTTCGCACAGACGTCGGATTCAGTGGCGAAGAGTTGCGAAGAGTTGCTTCGCACAGTAAAGTGCTTGTTGCTAGACGGAAATATTCTGGTAGGGGATCTCAAGCACAATCGAAGGAAAGAAACGCTGATGTACGAGTAAGTAAGCTGGACTGACTGCAGGGGCGGTGATGGTGGAACACCAGAATCACCGTCCAGCCGTCTTTATATGTGGGCTAGTCGACGAAATACAGAGGATGGCAGGTGCCCACCTGTAGACCCCAGCGATGTACCGTATACCTCAATCGATACGGTTGTTATGCTGGGGAGACCTCACTGTGGTTTCTCCCCGGAGCCAGCATCGCACACGTGTGTGCTGATGCGCTACTGTACTGATTAAAGCTTTCAGCTTCTCAGCAGTTGTTTCGAATCGGTGATATTATGGGGAATGTTCAGCATGGAAGAGTGGGTCTTGGTATCAGTTCAGCTCCTCCTACATACCACAAGGCAGCCCCACCTCAACGGAAGAAACTGCTAGTCAACGCATCAAAAAGCGCAACCACCAGGAAAAGGTGTTAATAAAAGCAAGCCTCGCTAGGACAACTGGAAGATGCTGGCAAATGTTGGTCAACGGCTTATTTTTCCACCTGAGATTGCCACCACTAATCTTCGACCAATTGTCTTTTGTTCTGGATCAGCACGCCTTGTTCAGCTGATAGAGATAACAGTGCCATGGGAGGATGCTGTAAATGAGGCATAAACTGCTGTATGCTCAACTAGCCAATGAAGCGGAATATGCGTGGAGGAGAGTCAGGATTTACCGAGTGGAGGATTTGTGGCACACACTACAGCCCGGTTTCTCAGAGACGTCTGATTCAGTGGCCAAGAGTTTCGTCGTACAAAAAAGAACATTGCTACATCAGCAGACAGGAGCAGATATTGCCTGCTGTTAGACGGAAATATTCTGGTAGGGGATCTCAAGCACAATCGAAGGGAAGAAGTTGATGTACGGGAAAGTAAGCTGGACTGACTGGAGGGGGGTTGATGGTAGAACGCCAGAATCACCATCAAGCCGTCTTGAGGTGTGGGCTAGTCGACGAAACACTGAGGATGGCAGGCGCCCACTTGTAGTCCCCAGCGATGTACCGTACTTACCGCAATCCAGACGGTTGCCATCCTGGTGAGACCTCACTGTGGTTTATTCCCGGAGCCAGCATCGCACACGTGTGTGCTGATGCGCTACTGAACTGATTAAAGCTTCCAGATTTTCACCAGTTGTCTCACCTGCAACATTAAGGCACATTTCGACAGGATGCAAGGTGGCTAGCCAAGGACGGTTTACTTGGCGCCATGATCAGGTGCTGCGATGTTTGACCTTAGCATGGAAGACAAGCGTAACATGAGCACTAAGTTGCCCCCAGTTTCATAAAAACATTACACACAAAAAACTTCATTCCTCCGCCCAGGAGAGCAACCGTCAGGAAAATGTGTTAAAACCAAGCCCCGCCGAGGACAACTGGACGCTGCTGGCAGATGTTTGTCAACGGCTTATTTTTCCACCTATGATTGCCACCACTAATTTTAGACCAATTGTCTTGTGTTCTGGATCAGCACGCCTTGTTCTCCTGCTAGCGTTAACAGTGCCATGGGCGGATGCATGTACAATGAGGCGTATGAGAGCGAGGAACTGCGGTCTGCTGAACTAGTCACTGAAGCGGAAGACCGAGGATGGAGAGTCCGGATTTACCCAGTGGAGATTGTTTGTGGAGGATTTGTAGCACACACTACAACCCGCTTTCGCACAGACGTCGGATTCAGTGGCGAAGAGTTGCGTCGCACAGTAAAGACTGTTTCTGAAGCAGCAAAGAGGAGCAGTAAGTGCTTGTTGCTAGACGGAAATATTCTGGTAGGGGATCTCAAGCACAATCGAAGGAAAGAAACGCTGATGTACGAGTAAGTAAGCTGGACTGACTGCAGGGGCGGTGATGGTGGGAACACCAGAATCACCGTCGAGCCGTCTTGATATGTGGGCTAGTCGACGAAATACAGAGGATGGCAGGTGCCCACCTGTAGACCCCAGCGATGTACCGTATACCTCAATCGATACGGTTGTTATGCTGGGGAGACCTCACTGTGGTTTCTCCTCGGAGCCAGCATCGCACACGTGTGTGCTGATGCGCTACTGTACTGATTAAAGCTTTCAGCTTCTCAGCAGTTGTTTCGAATCGGTGATATTATGGGGAATGTTCAGCATGGAAGAGTGGGTCTTGGTATCAGTTCAGCTCCTCCTACATACCACAAGGCAGCCCCACCTCAACGGAAGAAACTGCTAGTCAACGCATCAAAAAGCGCAACCACCAGGAAAAGGTGTTAATAAAAGCAAGCCTCGCTAGGACAACTGGAAGATGCTGGCAAATGTTGGTCAACGGCTTATTTTTCCACCTGAGATTGCCACCACTAATCTTCGACCAATTGTCTTTTGTTCTGGATCAGCACGCCTTGTTCAGCTGATAGAGATAACAGTGCCATGGGAGGATGCTGTAAATGAGGCATAAACTGCTGTATGCTCAACTAGCCAATGAAGCGGAATATGCGTGGAGGAGAGTCAGGATTTACCGAGTGGAGGATTTGTGGCACACACTACAGCCCGGTTTCTCAGAGACGTCTGATTCAGTGGCCAAGAGTTTCGTCGTACAAAAAAGAACATTGCTACATCAGCAGACAGGAGCAGATATTGCCTGCTGTTAGACGGAAATATTCTGGTAGGGGATCTCAAGCACAATCGAAGGGAAGAAGTTGATGTACGGGAAAGTAAGCTGGACTGACTGGAGGGGGGGTTGATGGTAGAACGCCAGAATCACCATCAAGCCGTCTTGAGGTGTGGGCTAGTCGACGAAACACTGAGGATGGCAGGCGCCCACTTGTAGTCCCCAGCGATGTACCGTACTTACCGCAATCCAGACGGTTGCCATCCTGGTGAGACCTCACTGTGGTTTATTCCCGGAGCCAGCATCGCACACGTGTGTGCTGATGCGCTACTGAACTGATTAAAGCTTCCAGATTTTCACCAGTTGTCTCACCTGCAACATTAAGGCACATTTCGACAGGATGCAAGGTGGCTAGCCAAGGACGGTTTACTTGGCGCCATGACCAGGTGCTGCGGATGTTTGACCTTAGCAATGGAAGACAAGCGTAACAGAGCACTAAGTTGCCCCCAGTTTCATAAAAACATTACACACAAAAAACTTCATTCCTCCGCCCAGGAGAGCAACCGTCAGGAAAATGTGTTAAAACCAAGCCCCGCCGAGGACAACTGGACGCTGCTGGCAGATGTTTGTCAACGGCTTATTTCTCCACCTATGATTGCCACCACTAATTTTAGACCAATTGTCTTGTGTTCTGGATCAGCACGCCTTGTTCTCCTGCTAGCGTTAACAGTGCCATGGGCGGATGCATGTACAATGAGGCGTATGAGAGCGAGTAACTGCGGTCTGCTGAACTAGTCACTGAAGCGGAAGACCGAGGATGGAGAGTCCGGATTTACCCAGTGGAGATTGTTTGTGGAGGATTTGTAGCACACACTACAACCCGCTTTCGCACAGACGTCGGATTCAGTGGCGAAGAGTTGCGAAGAGTTGCTTCGCACAGTAAAGTGCTTGTTGCTAGACGGAAATATTCTGGTAGGGGATCTCAAGCACAATCGAAGGAAAGAAACGCTGATGTACGAGTAAGTAAGCTGGACTGACTGCAGGGGCGGTGATGGTGGAACACCAGAATCACCGTCCAGCCGTCTTTATATGTGGGCTAGTCGACGAAATACAGAGGATGGCAGGTGCCCACCTGTAGACCCCAGCGATGTACCGTATACCTCAATCGATACGGTTGTTATGCTGGGGAGACCTCACTGTGGTTTCTCCCCGGAGCCAGCATCGCACACGTGTGTGCTGATGCGCTACTGTACTGATTAAAGCTTTCAGCTTCTCAGCAGTTGTTTCGAATCGGTGATATTATGGGGAATGTTCAGCATGGAAGAGTGGGTCTTGGTATCAGTTCAGCTCCTCCTACATACCACAAGGCAGCCCCACCTCAACGGAAGAAACTGCTAGTCAACGCATCAAAAAGCGCAACCACCAGGAAAAGGTGTTAATAAAAGCAAGCCTCGCTAGGACAACTGGAAGATGCTGGCAAATGTTGGTCAACGGCTTATTTTTCCACCTGAGATTGCCACCACTAATCTTCGACCAATTGTCTTTTGTTCTGGATCAGCACGCCTTGTTCAGCTGATAGAGATAACAGTGCCATGGGAGGATGCTGTAAATGAGGCATAAACTGCTGTATGCTCAACTAGCCAATGAAGCGGAATATGCGTGGAGGAGAGTCAGGATTTACCGAGTGGAGGATTTGTGGCACACACTACAGCCCGGTTTCTCAGAGACGTCTGATTCAGTGGCCAAGAGTTTCGTCGTACAAAAAAGAACATTGCTACATCAGCAGACAGGAGCAGATATTGCCTGCTGTTAGACGGAAATATTCTGGTAGGGGATCTCAAGCACAATCGAAGGGAAGAAGTTGATGTACGGGAAAGTAAGCTGGACTGACTGGAGGGGGGTTGATGGTAGAACGCCAGAATCACCATCAAGCCGTCTTGAGGTGTGGGCTAGTCGACGAAACACTGAGGATGGCAGGCGCCCACTTGTAGTCCCCAGCGATGTACCGTACTTACCGCAATCCAGACGGTTGCCATCCTGGTGAGACCTCACTGTGGTTTATTCCCGGAGCCAGCATCGCACACGTGTGTGCTGATGCGCTACTGAACTGATTAAAGCTTCCAGATTTTCACCAGTTGTCTCACCTGCAACATTAAGGCACATTTCGACAGGATGCAAGGTGGCTAGCCAAGGACGGTTTACTTGGCGCCATGATCAGGTGCTGCGATGTTTGACCTTAGCATGGAAGACAAGCGTAACATGAGCACTAAGTTGCCCCCAGTTTCATAAAAACATTACACACAAAAAACTTCATTCCTCCGCCCAGGAGAGCAACCGTCAGGAAAATGTGTTAAAACCAAGCCCCGCCGAGGACAACTGGACGCTGCTGGCAGATGTTTGTCAACGGCTTATTTTTCCACCTATGATTGCCACCACTAATTTTAGACCAATTGTCTTGTGTTCTGGATCAGCACGCCTTGTTCTCCTGCTAGCGTTAACAGTGCCATGGGCGGATGCATGTACAATGAGGCGTATGAGAGCGAGGAACTGCGGTCTGCTGAACTAGTCACTGAAGCGGAAGACCGAGGATGGAGAGTCCGGATTTACCCAGTGGAGATTGTTTGTGGAGGATTTGTAGCACACACTACAACCCGCTTTCGCACAGACGTCGGATTCAGTGGCGAAGAGTTGCGTCGCACAGTAAAGACTGTTTCTGAAGCAGCAAAGAGGAGCAGTAAGTGCTTGTTGCTAGACGGAAATATTCTGGTAGGGGATCTCAAGCACAATCGAAGGAAAGAAACGCTGATGTACGAGTAAGTAAGCTGGACTGACTGCAGGGGCGGTGATGGTGGGAACACCAGAATCACCGTCGAGCCGTCTTGATATGTGGGCTAGTCGACGAAATACAGAGGATGGCAGGTGCCCACCTGTAGACCCCAGCGATGTACCGTATACCTCAATCGATACGGTTGTTATGCTGGGGAGACCTCACTGTGGTTTCTCCCCGGAGCCAGCATCGCACACGTGTGTGCTGATGCGCTACTGTACTGATTAAAGCTTTCAGCTTCTCAGCAGTTGTTTCGAATCGGTGATATTATGGGGAATGTTCAGCATGGAAGAGTGGGTCTTGGTATCAGTTCAGCTCCTCCTACATACCACAAGGCAGCCCCACCTCAACGGAAGAAACTGCTAGTCAACGCATCAAAAAGCGCAACCACCAGGAAAAGGTGTTAATAAAAGCAAGCCTCGCTAGGACAACTGGAAGATGCTGGCAAATGTTGGTCAACGGCTTATTTTTCCACCTGAGATTGCCACCACTAATCTTCGACCAATTGTCTTTTGTTCTGGATCAGCACGCCTTGTTCAGCTGATAGAGATAACAGTGCCATGGGAGGATGCTGTAAATGAGGCATAAACTGCTGTATGCTCAACTAGCCAATGAAGCGGAATATGCGTGGAGGAGAGTCAGGATTTACCGAGTGGAGGATTTGTGGCACACACTACAGCCCGGTTTCTCAGAGACGTCTGATTCAGTGGCCAAGAGTTTCGTCGTACAAAAAAGAACATTGCTACATTAGCAGACAGGAGCAGATATTGCCTGCTGTTAGACGGAAATATTCTGGTAGGGAATCTCAAGCACAATCGAAGGGAAGAAGTTGATGTACGGGAAAGTAAGCTGGACTGACTGGAGGGGGGTTGATGGTAGAACGCCAGAATCACCATCAAGCCGTCTTGAGGTGTGGGCTAGTCGACGAAACACTGAGGATGGCAGGCGCCCACTTGTAGTCCCCAGCGATGTACCGTACTTACCGCAATCCAGACGGTTGCCATCCTGGTGAGACCTCACTGTGGTTTATTCCCGGAGCCAGCATCGCACACGTGTGTGCTGATGCGCTACTGAACTGATTAAAGCTTCCAGATTTTCACCAGTTGTCTCACCTGCAACATTAAGGCACATTTCGACAGGATGCAAGGTGGCTAGCCAAGGACGGTTTACTTGGCGCCATGATCAGGTGCTGCGATGTTTGACCTTAGCATGGAAGACAAGCGTAACATGAGCACTAAGTTGCCCCCAGTTTCATAAAAACATTACACACAAAAAACTTCATTCCTCCGCCCAGGAGAGCAACCGTCAGGAAAATGTGTTAAAACCAAGCCCCGCCGAGGACAACTGGACGCTGCTGGCAGATGTTTGTCAACGGCTTATTTTTCCACCTATGATTGCCACCACTAATTTTAGACCAATTGTCTTGTGTTCTGGATCAGCACGCCTTGTTCTCCTGCTAGCGTTAACAGTGCCATGGGCGGATGCATGTACAATGAGGCGTATGAGAGCGAGGAACTGCGGTCTGCTGAACTAGTCACTGAAGCGGAAGACCGAGGATGGAGAGTCGGATTTACCCAGTGGAGATTGTTTGAGGAGGATTTGTAGCACACACTACAACCTGCTTTCGCACAGACGTCGGATTCAGTGGCGAAGAGTTGCGTCGCACAGTAAAGACCGTTCTGAAGCAGCAGAGAGGAGCAGTAAGTGCTTGTTGCTAGACGGAAATATTCTGGTAGGGGATCTCAAGCACAATCGAAGGAAAGAAACGCTGATGTACGAGTAAGTAAGCTGGACTGACTGCAGGGGCGGTGATGGTGGAACACCAGAATCACCGTCGAGCCGTCTTTATATGTGGGCTAGTCGACGAAACACAGAGGATGGCAGGTGCCCACCTGTAGACCCCAGCGATGTACCGTATACCTCAATCCAGACGGTTGCCATGCTGGGGAGACCTCACTGTGGTTTTTCCCCGGAGCCAGCATCGCACACGTGTGTGCTGATGCGCTACTGTACTGATTAAAGCTTTCAGCTTCTCAGCAGTTGTTTCGAATCGGTGATATTATGGGGAATGTTCAGCATGGAAGAGTGGGTCTTGGTATCAGTTCAGCTCCTCCTACATACCACAAGGCAGCCCCACCTCAACGGAAGAAACTGCTAGTCAACGCATCAAAAAACGCAACCACCAGGAAAAGGTGTTAATAAAGCAAGCCTCGCTAGGACAACTGGAAGATGCTGGCAAATGTTGGTCAACGGCTTATTGTTCCACCTGAGATTGCCACCACTAATCTTCGACCAATTGTCTTTTGTTCTGGATCAGCACGCCTTGTTCAGCTGATAGAGAACAGTGCATGGGAGGATGCTGTAAATGAGGGCCTAAACTGCTGTATGCTCAACTAGCCAATGAAGCGGAATATGCGTGGAGGAGAGTCAGGGTTTACCGAGTGGAGGATTTGTGGCACACACACACCCGGTTTCTCAGAGACGTCTGATTCAGTGGCCAAGAGTTTCGTCATACAATAAAGAACATTGCTACATCAGCAGACAGGAGCAGATATTGCCTGCTGTTAGACGGAAATATTCTGGTAGGGGATCTCAAGCACAATCGAAGGGAAGAAACGTTGATGTACGGGTAAGTAAGATGGACTGACTGGAGGGGGGTTGATGGTAGAACGCCAGAATCACCGTCAAGCTGCTTGAGGTGTGGGCTAGTCGACGAAACACTGAGGATGGCAGGCGCCCACTTGTAATCCCCAGCGATGTACCGTACTTACCTCAATCCAGACGGTTGCCATCCTGGTGAGACCTCACTGTGGTTTATTCCCGGAGCCAGCATCGCACACGTGTGTGCTGATGCGCTACTGAACTGATTAAAGCTTCCAGATTTTCACCAGTTGTCTCACCTGCAACATTAAGGCACATTTCGACAGGATGCAAGGTGGCTAGCCAAGGACGGTTTACTTGGCGCCATGACCAGGTGCTGCGGATGTTTGACCTTAGCAATGGAAGACAAGCGTAACAGAGCACTAAGTTGCCCCCAGTTTCATAAAAACATTACACACAAAAAACTTCATTCCTCCGCCCAGGAGAGCAACCGTCAGGAAATGTGTTAAAACCAAGCCCCGCCGAGGACAACTGACGCTGCTGGCAGATGTTTGTCAACGGCTTATTTCTCCACCTATGATTGCCACCACTAATTTTAGACCAATTGTCTTGTGTTCTGGATCAGCACGCCTTGTTCTCCTGCTAGCGTTAACAGTGCCATGGGCGGATGCATGTACAATGAGGCGTATGAGAGCGAGTAACTGCGGTCTGCTGAACTAGTCACTGAAGCGGAAGACCGAGGATGGAGAGTCCGGATTTACCCAGTGGAGATTGTTTGTGGAGGATTTGTAGCACACACTACAACCCGCTTTCGCACAGACGTCGGATTCAGTGGCGAAGAGTTGCGAAGAGTTGCTTCGCACAGTAAAGTGCTTGTTGCTAGACGGAAATATTCTGGTAGGGGATCTCAAGCACAATCGAAGGAAAGAAACGCTGATGTACGAGTAAGTAAGCTGGACTGACTGCAGGGGCGGTGATGGTGGAACACCAG
>NW_026707486.1:0-25713 GCF_902713425.1 Acipenser ruthenus
AGAAAGAAAGAGAGAAAGAGAGAAAGAAAGAGAGAAAGAAAAAAAAAAGAAGTAAAACGGCGGGAAAACTTGCATCAACACTGGCACTCTCCCTCCAGCAGGGGTAGACAAAATGCTCACAGGAGAGATCCAGATCTGACTTTGACCAACGTTAGAGAAAGGTGTGCACCGTTCCCGGAGGTACTGCAATACCGGGCCGATGCGTGGAGTGGACGGAGCAAGCCCCTGTTCCATCTCCCGATTCCAAAAATCAATTTAATATATGGTCCCCTGATAGGGGACGTATCAGATATTAAACTGATAAGAACAGATACTACACTTGATCTTAGCCAAAAGGCCGAGAAGCGATGGCGACTTGGCCCTTGCCCGGGGCCCCCCAGCCCGGACGGCACAGGGGGATTCAAAGGTGGGTGCAAAATTCCAAGCACAAGCAGACCCCAAAAAAACGGGCTGCTGCTTCCAGAGGGGAAATGTGCAATTTATGCAGGAGAAAACAAAACAAAGCAAAAACACACACATAACACCAAAAACAAAACATAAACTGGCGGAGTGCGTCTACAAATAGTCATGCCAAGCTGCTATGCTGTGCAAGGTGCCTTGGGTAACTACAACTGTGCCTCGCTGGCTGGCTGGCTTGCTAAGAAGGTCCTGGCATAGGGACATGTTCCACCACACTTGTCTGGTTAGCTGCATGCTCCCAGGAAACAACCTGCTGCTGTCTACATCATCACCACATGTGAATAAAAGAAAGAAAGACAGCAAGAAAGAAAGAGAGAAAGAAAGAGAGAAAGAGAGAAAGAAAGAGAGAAAGAAAGAAAGAGAGAAAGAAAAAAAAAGAAGTAAAACGGCGGGAAAACTTGCATCAACACTGGCACTCTCCCTCCAGCAGGGGTAGACAAAATGCTCACAGGAGAGATCCAGATCTGACTTTGACCAACGTTAGAGAAAGGTGTGCACCGTTCCCGGAGGTACTGCAATACCGGGCCGATGCGTGGAGTGGACGGAGCAAGCCCCTGTTCCATCTCCCGATTCCAAAAATCAATTTAATATATGGTCCCCTGATAGGGGACGTATCAGATATTAAACTGATAAGAACAGATACTACACTTGATCTTAGCCAAAAGGCCGAGAAGCGATGGCGACTTGGCCCTTGCCCGGGGCCCCCCAGCCCGGACGGCACAGGGGGATTCAAAGGTGGGTGCAAAATTTCAAGCACAAACAGACCCCAAAAAAACGGGCTGCTGCTTCCAGAGGGGAAATGTGCAATTTAAGCAGGAGAAAACAAAACAAAGCAAAAACACACACATAACACCAAAAACAAAACATAAACTGGCGGAGTGCGTCTTACAAATAGTCATGCCAAGCTGCTATGCTGTGCAAGGTGCCTTTGGTAACTACAACTGTGCCTCGCTGGCTGGCTGGCTTGCTAAGAAGGTCCTGGCATAGGGACATGTTCCACCACACTTGTCTGGTTAGCTGCATGCTCCCAGGAAACAACCTGCTGCTGCCTACATCATCACCACATGTGAATAAAAGAAAGAAAGACAGCAAGAAAGAAAGAAAGAGAGAAAGAGAGAAAGAAAGAGAAGAAAGAAAGAAAGAGAGAAAGAAAAAAAAAAGAAGTAAAACGGCGGGGAAAACTTGCATCAACACTGGCACTCTCCCTCCAGCAGGGGTAGACAAAATGCTCACAGGAGAGATCCAGATCTGACTTTGACCAACGTTAGAGAAAGGTGTGCACCGTTCCCGGAGGTACTGCAATACCGGGCCGATGCGTGGAGTGGACGGAGCAAGCCCCTGTTCCATCTCCCGATTCCAAAAATCAATTTAATATATGGTCCCCTGATAGGGGACGTATCAGATATTAATACTCTTTTATTGAGATTTTACATTTTTTACATTTACACCCATTCGTTTTTTCATTCATTTTACATTTCTTTTAAAGATGACATTCATGCATACAGACATACATTTTGTTTTAAAAGCATTTAAAATACATTTAAAAACACCAAGACAATTGTGCTTTGTACATGGTTAAAACAGACACAGATTAAAATCAACATGAAAAAAACCTGTGCTGTTTTAAAAGTGACTGGAAAAAAAGAACCATCTATAAAAAACCAGTGCTTGTGAGGGCCGGGGAGTGCTCTCTAAAAAAGTGAACATAAACCTAGATCTAAAACAGGGACAGGGGAAAAGGGACAGTGTATAAACAGTGAGTTAAAATTCTAAAATTTTTAAAACACTTAAAATGTAACTTTTAATAGTTTACATTAAAAATCTTAAAGATACATAAAACAAAACAAAACAAAATCAAATAAAACATTCAAATTAAATCAAAGGTCCATAAAACTGAAACAAAAAGACTACATAAAACCAGGGCACCGTTAAAAAGGGCGGAATGCTGGCATGACAAAATAAATAAAAGGCTTAGCGGTGCCCCGTAGTCCCGCTCCTAGGAGCTAGCGGTTCCAGTTTTTTCCTTTATTCCATCTTCACGTCCTGAAGTCCGGCGATCCTCCACTCCGCGCAGGCCTTGTCCTTCCCGAGGGTCCGGATGTCCAGAATTACAAAGTCCTTGATAAGAGTTTGTGCCCTTCTGGTCGTGGTGATAGTGTCTAGCTCCTGCTTGTGATAGACACAGACGTTACGGCCTTCCCACAGGATCTGCTTGACAACATTGATGACACGCCAAACGCACTTAGCTGTGCTGGTAGTGATTCCTCCCGCAGGCCCATAGAGCACAGTCTCAGCGGTCATCTTGGCCGTGTCAGCAAACCTGTTTAGGAAGACAGAGACAGAGAGCCAGACACTGCCAGCCACATCACACTCCCAGAAGATATGGGCTGGTGTTTCTCTCTTGCGGCACTTTGCATAGGGGCATGTTTCTACTTGGGCTAGTCCCCTCCTGAACATGAACGCTCGAGTGGGGAGTGCACTGTGGACGGTGTTCCATGCTATATCCTTCTGGACATTACTGAGGCAGCTGTGAGACACATTCTCCCAGATTTTTTGGCTTTGGGTGAGGGAGAAAGTAGCTACTTTTTCAATTTCCTGGGAACCGGCAAGATATTTAGTTACAGCCTTGTATTCCCAGGAGGCCAATTTTGCTTTATCTAAGCCCAATTTATATATAGTGTCCCTTAAGGTTCTATAATACAATGGGGGGTCCCAGGAGTACGGCACGGTGTTATCAATAGTGCAGAGGCCCAAGGCCCTGAGACAGGTGGCAAAATAGAAACGATTCATGTAACATACCTTCCTGTCCAGGGCCTGGATGTTCTTGATAGTTTGCGTGAGCCCCTGCACTCGGGTGAGCTGCACAACGTCCGGGACCCCCTTACCTCCCTTCTTGTCGGCTTTACTCAGGGTGGCTCGCTTTACCCTCTCCATCTTGCTGCCCCAGATAAAGCGGTGGATAATGCGGTCCACCACTTTTTTGGTGGTCCTGTCTGGGGGAAAGATTTTTCCTACATAAGAGAGGATGGGGAACAGTATAGACTTGGTTATTAATACTCTACCCGTCATTGTTAAGGATCTTGTGCTCCATCCGCCAATCTTTTTATGGACCTGGTTAATGGCCGCCGTCCAGCTCTGGGCCCCCGAGCTATTGTTCTCGAAAATGAGGCCCAGAATCTTGATTTTGTCCTTTTTGACAGGGTACATGTCCGACAGTTCCCTATCTACCTGCCAATTTTTAGACACGTAGACTTCGCTCTTGGACTTATTAATCACTGCCCCGGTCGCCGTGCAGTACTTCTCAAGGATATTACTAATCCGAGGTACCGACGATGTGTTGGTGCAAATGAGTGACACATCGTCCATATATGCTGTTGTTTTGACCTGGACCCCGTTGGATCCAGGCAGCTGGAAACCAGTTATATTGGTATCCCTACGAATTGCCTGCAGGAGGGGTTCAATGCACACGACATATAGCAGTGGGGATAGTGGGCAACCCTGTCTGACCCCTGACTGGATAGATATTTTACCAGTCAGGTGCCTGTTCACCAAGACTCGGGTACTAATGTTTGTATATATGGTTTTAACCCACTCCCTAAGTCCAGGAGCGAATTTCATCTGGTCCATCACTTTGTACATATATTCATGGCTTACCCTATCGAACGCCTTCTCCTGGTCAAGGTTGAACAGGCAGAGGGGATGGTTCCGTTCTCTAGAATAAGCCAGAATGTCCCTTGTTAACATTAAAATATCCGTGATGGACCTCCCTGGGACGCCACAAGCCTGGTCGGGGCCAATGACCAAAGGGAGGTGTACTTGTAGCCGGAGCATCAGAGCTTTGGCTAGTATCTTGTAATCCACGCAAAGGAGGCTGATTGGGCGCCAATTCCGTAGATCTTTAACTTCCCCTTTCTTATGAAGGAGAGTAATTACACTCTCCCGCATAGAAGGGCCCAACCGCTTCTCCCTGTAGACCGCTCTGTAGACCTCCGCTAAATGGACTTTTAGCATGTCCCAAAAAAGATGGTAATACTCACCCGGGATGCCATCTGGACCTGGCGTCTTACCGGTGTTCATGGTCTTAACCGCCTGGGTGAGCTCCTCCAGCGTGAGTTCTGGGTCCTTCTCCTCCTCCTCGTCGTCCCGCACTGAGTCAGGCTCCAACTGGCTCAGGAACCACTCTATCAGGGTGTCATCTGTAGCTTTGATGTTATATAGGTCCCTATAGAAGTTCTCTACCACTTTTTTCACTCCCTCACTATCCTCTACTATCCTCCCCCTGCTGTCGAGCATGGAGGACATCAAGTGCCGCTTCTCCCTCGTTTTCTGGAAGAAGAAGCGAGTACACTTTTCGTCTTCCTCCATTTTTTGCACTTTTGCATTGTGCATGACCTTTCGTTGTTCCTCCCTACAAAGCACTGAAAGATCTAGCTTGGTCTGGGCTATCTCGTCGCTTACAGGGAACCCCCGAAGCTGAAGCAGGCTCAGATGCTGGAGGGCAGCATTCAGGTGTTTATATTTGGCCCTCCTTTCTTTTGCTTTCCTCTTGCCTGCTGCTATGAAATAACCCTTAGTTCTGATTTTGACCATCTCCCACCACTCTATAGGGGAGTTGAATAGGTCACGCAAAGTGGTCCACTCAACAAGCCTGCTCTTATAGGCTGCAGCTATGGAGGGGTCATCGAGTAAGGAGGTGTTTAATTTCCAAACCCCTGACCCCATCTGGGAGGTCTGAGGGACCTGCAATGTTACCTGCAGGAGCCTATGGTCAGAGAAGAAGACGGCCTGGGTGTCTACTGCCGTCTTCGTAAGGGAGCTGGTATGCAGGACAAGATCTATACGGGAGAAGGAGGTCCCAGATGAGCTCACCCAGGTAAAGGGAGGCACCAGGTCCTTACCTGCATCACACAGGGAGAAATCAGATATTACGGAGGACAAAACTCTACTAGAGCGGTCGTTGCGTGGCCTGCTCCGGTCTACGTCCCTCAGAGCACAATTGAAGTCACCTGACACGATGACGGGTACGTTCCCCAGCAGGAGTGGACGCAGCTGTGGAAAAAATTGAACTCTTTCGTTTTGGTTAGTGGGTGCGTAGACATTGACCAGTCTGAGGGGAGTGTTGTTGTATGTCACATCCACGCTCAGAATTCTACCAGGTTCTACCTCCCTGCTGCTGCGGGAGGTAATAAATGGGTTTTTAAACAGGATACCTACTCCGTCGGCTCTGGCTATGTTGGAGCCCGACCAGAAGGAGTCCCCCAGGGTCCAACTCTCCTTCAGGTCCCTATAATCAGGGCTCGACGAAATACCACACTCCTGCAGAAAGATGAGATCTGCTTTCAAGTTAGCTAGATAGTTTAGTACATCAAATCTTTTTTGTGTCTCCCTGATGCTCCTGACATTAACAGACACACATATCAGGGCCATCAGGGTAGCTAACAAGAAAAGGAGTCGCTGCGTCCACCCCATAGCGACTATGATTGGGAGGTCGGGACACTCTCCCTACTCTTAGCTCTACGCTTGCTTCGAGGGGGCTTGGGCTTATTTGCAACTCCCATCACCCCTGAGAAGGTACTCACTGCTGCCTCGTCCAAGAAGGCACCGTCTTTATATGCACAGTACGTGGAGTTGTTGGGGCTATTCAACTCCCCACAAGGTAAGTCTGGTGGAACTTGCTCAGGGCCCCTCGGAACGTGTGGGTCAGCTTTGTCCTGGGGGGGGGTTATGACAGACAGCATTCTTTGGCTGTTACCGTCTGTTGAATTGGAGCTGTTAGCAGACTTCTGGCTTACCGCGTCCAGGGGTATTCCCATGTCCTCCAGTGCTGTATCTAGGAGGACCTCTAGGGGGCCCCTGGTTTTGCCCATACAAGGGAGGGGGTCAAGGATGCTTTGAAGGGAGGCCCTTCGCTTGAAGAGGGTCATTGCTACAGAGGTACTGCTGGTCAGGGAAGGTGTTGACCCCGACCTCTCCCTCGGTGCATTAGTGAACACCTCTTCTGCGAGGTGTGCTAGGGTTTGTGCCAACGACTGGGAAGGCTGGCTGGGGATGCCCTGGCTGGCTGCTACCTGCCCACTAGGCGGCAGTGTAGCCGTCCCACTCGCCTCCGTCTCTGCCTGCGAGGGCAAGACTGGGGACTTTGTGTGGACATTAGCTGGTTTTGGATCTATGGGGGCCACCTGCAACTTGCTGTCTTTGATCCTGATCTTCTTTCTTTTCCCCCCCTCGTCTCTACCCTTTCTTTTCCCCACCCTCTGCTGGTTCTTCACTCCCTTCCCCTCCTTCTCACTCTCACTTTCACTGTCGCTTTTGCTTTCCTCCCCCACGGACTCAATCCTTATGGCGTCATAACGAGAGCCGAGGGGGAGTGCTGGCGCTGAGAGGGCCCTACTCAGGGGGGGGCCGCTGCTGGGTCCGGGCTCCCTCCCTGACTCGTGTTCTGCATCAGAGGAGCTACTGGAGGAGCTAGTGGAGTGGCTGTTGTACTCTCTCTCTGGGCTGGGGGAAGGGGTCCTCGTAAAACGGGACATGTCTCGGGGGCGGGGGGGTGAGGGGGTGCTGGTGATGATGGTGGTGCTGGAGTCTGGGTCTTGGATACTGTTGGTGGTGATGTGGACTGATCTTTGTTACTTGCTCCCTCTTCCTGCTCAGGCCTAGGCTTGTTCATGTTTGCCTTGCTGGCTCTGGCCATGTTGGCATAGGAAGAGGGGCAGTCCTTAAACAGGTGCCCCTTCTTTCCACACAAATTGCACTGCCTCTCTTCTCTGCAGTGGCTGGTCTCGTGGGGGGCGCCGCAGTTCCTGCACTTGACTACAGTACACGCGGCCGTCAGGTGTCCTAATTCCCCACATTTCCTGCAGAGTTTTGGCATCCCATTATAGAATACCAGCCCTCTGTTGGGCCCTAACACTATGGAGTTTGGAATGTGGCGGACGCCTCCAATGCCCGATGGATCAACATTAAGGCGTACCAGCCACTTTCTGGCTCCTGTCCAAACCCCATCTTCATCTGTAATTTTCCTCCCTTCTGATGACACCCTCCCATAGCGGTTAAGCCATGTTGTAATATCATAGTCGCTAACAGCCTCATTGAAAAATTGGACAGTAACAACTTTCATTTCTCTGTCTGTCAGTGCATCCACACAAAATTCTTTGTATGGAGCGAGATATTTATTCTCCCCCCAAAAGGACCACATTTCTTGTAACTTTTGGGGGTTCCTAAAACTGACCTCAAACACTTCCTTAAGCCCTGGCAATTTCACCAAACAATTCAAGTCAGAAGGGGAAAAACCCATACCCCTCTGAAGAATGGTCCGGCTGAACTCCAGTCTCGTCAGTCCTGGTTCCGTTTCATCTTGCTTGTTTCTTGTGAAGCGCACCGCATTGTGCCTCCTGGTTTCCTGGGTTGGCCGGAACGCCATCCTTCAGCTGGCTCCTCCGATTGGGGTGGGAGAAGCCTCTGGACGTCCGGGTTGTCTCTCTCTACGGAAAAGAGACAACGTAAGCAGCAAATCTGGGCAGTTGAAGGAACTATTACTTTAGTCTCTGAGGAGATGGTCGCCTCGCAAGAGGGACCCCCTCCCCAGGTGAACGGTGTCCTTCCCTGGCGGAGTAGGGGGCGCTGCTTGGCACCGAGACCACGTAGGAAGAATCGTGGCTGTGACACCTCCTCGGGGTCCGGGGCCGCCCTCTGCTCCTCCCAGATGGCGCCCTCTGCTGGGCGCCTGCTGCTCTCTCGGTCTGGATCTCGATTACAATCAAGGGCTGGGGATGAGGTCGTCTAGGTCATCAAAGGGTCCTCAAAGGTCGTCTGGATGGTAGGTCCTCCTTCTCTCTAACTCCAGGAACGTCTGGAAAAGCCGGAACCGCCTGAAAAAGAAAAAAACGGGAACCGCCTGAAAAAGAAAAAACTACTCTCAACAGTCAACAAAATCTTGAAAGACCCTCGGCCTGGATTGGGCAAGCCAAAACCAGACTGAGCATTAGTCTTCCAAAAAGTTGCCGAGCTGAAGAAAGCCAGTCAAAAATAAAAAAAAATTCTGTTCCTCCTCACCCGAACAAACCTCTCACAGACCCTCGGAGGGAGCGGGCAATGCCACTACCCTCTAAGCCTTAGTCTTAGAAAGATTTATTCGAACTGAAGAGAAGCCAGAGTATATGGCTGGCTAAGAAGGACCTGGCATAGGGACATGTTCCACCACACTTGTCTGGTTAGCTGCATGCTCCCAGGAAACAAACTGCTGCTGTCTACATCATCATCACATGTGAATAAAAGAAAGAAAGACAGCAAGAAAGAAAGAGAGAAAGAAAGAGAAAGAAAGAAAGAGAGAAAGAAAAAAAAAGAAGTAAAACGGCGGGAAAACTTGCATCAACACTGGCACTCTCCCTCCAGCAGGGGTAGACAAAATGCTCACAGGAGAGATCCAGATCTGACTTTGACCAACGTTAGAGAAAGGTGTGCACCGTTCCCGGAGGTACTGCAATACCGGGCCGATGCGTGGAGTGGACGGAGCAAGCCCCTGTTCCATCTCCCGATTCCAAAAATCAATTTAATATATGGTCCCCTGATAGGGGACGTATCAGATATTAAACTGATAAGAACAGATACTACACTTGATCTTAGCCAAAAGGCCGAGAAGCGATGGCGACTTGGCCCTTGCCCGGGGCCCCCCAGCCCGGACGGCACAGGGGGATTCAAAGGTGGGTGCAAAATTTCAAGCACAAGCAGACCCCAAAAAAACGGGCTGCTGCTTCCAGAGGGGAAATGTGCAATTTAAGCAGGAGAATACAAAACAAAGCAAAAACACACACATAACACCAAAAACAAAACATAAACTGGCGGAGTGCGTCTTACAAATAGTCATGCCAAGCTGCTATGCTGTGCAAGGTGCCTTGGGTAACTACAACTGTGCCTCGCTGGCTGGCTGGCTTGCTAAGAAGGTCCTGGCATAGGGATATGCTCCACCACACTTGTCTGGTTAGCTGCATGCTCCCAGGAAACAACCTGCTGCTGTCTACATCATCACCACATGTGAATAAAAGAAAGAAAGACAGCAAGAAAGAAAGAGAGAAAGAAAGAGAGAAAGAGAGAAAGAAAGAGAGAAAGAAAGAAAGAGAGAAAGAAAAAAAAAGAAGTAAAACGGCGGGAAAACTTGCATCAACACTGGCACTCTCCCTCCAGCAGGGGTAGACAAAATGCTCACAGGAGAGATCCAGATCTGACTTTGACCAACGTTAGAGAAAGGTGTGCACCGTTCCCGGAGGTACTGCAATACCGGGCCGATGCGTGGAGTGGACGGAGCAAGCCCCTGTTCCATCTCCCGATTCCAAAAATCAATTTAATATATGGTCCCCTGATAGGGGACGTATCAGATATTAATACTCTTTTATTGAGATTTTACATTTTTTACATTTACACCCATTCGTTTTTTTCATTCATTTTACATTTCTTTTAAAGATGACATTCATGCATACAGACATACATTTTGTTTTAAAAGCATTTAAAATACATTTAAAAACACCAAGACAATTGTGCTTTGTACATGGTTAAAACAGACACAGATTAAAATCAACATGAAAAAAACCTGTGCTGCTTTAAAAGTGACTGGAAAAAAAGAACCATCTATAAAAAACCAGTGTTTGTGAGGGCCGGGGAGTGCTCTCTAAAAAAGTTCAAAAGTGAACATAAAACTAGATCTAAAACAGGGACAGGGGAAAAGGGACAGTGTATAGAACAGTGAGTTAAAATTCTAAAATTTTAAAACACTTAAAATGTAACTTTTAATAGTTTACATTAAAAATCTTAAAGATACATAAAACAAAACAAAACAAAATCAAATAAAACATTCAACGTAAATCAAATAAAAGTCAATAAAACTGAAACAAAAAGACTACATAAAACCAGGGCACCGTTGAAAAAACGGTCATGCCAGCTAAAAAGGGCGGAATGCTGGCATGACAAAATAAATAAAAGGCTTAGCGGTGCCCCGTAGTCCCGCTCCTAGGAGCTAGCGGTTCCAGTTTTTTCCTTTATTCCATCTTCACGTCCTGAAGTCCGGCGATCCTCCACTCCGCGCAGGCCTTGTCCTTCCCGAGGGTCCGGATGTCCAGAATTACAAAGTCCTTGATAAGAGTTTGTGCCCTTCTGGTCGTGGTGATAGTGTCTAGCTCCTGCTTGTGATAGACACAGACGTTACAGCCTTCCCACAGGATCTGCTTGACAACATTGATGACACGCCAAACGCACTTAGCTGTGCTGGTAGCGATTCCTCCCGCAGGCCCATAGAGCACAGTCTCAGCGGTCATCTTGGCCGTGTCAGCAAACCTGTTTAGGAAGACAGAGACAGAGAGCCAGACACTGCCAGCCACATCACACTCCCAGAAGATATGGGCTGGTGTTTCTCTCTTGCGGCACTTTGCATAGGGGCATGTTTCTACTTGGGCTAGTCCCCTCCTGAACATGAACGCTCGAGTGGGGAGTGCACTGTGGACGGTGTTCCATGCTATATCCTTCTGGACATTACTGAGGCAGCTGTGAGACACATTCTCCCAGATTTTTTGGCTTTGGGTGAGGGAGAAAGTAGCTACTTTTTCAATTTCCTGGGAACCGGCAAGATATTTAGTTACAGCCTTGTATTCCCAGGAGGCCAATTTTGCTTTATCTAAGCCCAATTTATATATAGTGTCCCTTAAGGTTCTATAATACAATGGGGGGTCCCAGGAGTACGGCACGGTGTTATCAATAGTGCAGAGGCCCAAGGCCCTGAGACAGGTGGCAAAATAGAAACGATTCATGTAACATACCTTCCTGTCCAGGGCCTGGATGTTCTTGATAGTTTGCGTGAGCCCCTGCACTCGGGTGAGCTGCACAACGTCCGGGACCCCCTTACCTCCCTTCTTGTCGGCTTTACTCAGGGTGGCTCGCTTTACCCTCTCCATCTTGCTGCCCCAGATAAAGCGGTGGATAATGCGGTCCACCACTTTTTTGGTGGTCCTGTCTGGGGGAAAGATTTTTCCTACATAAGAGAGGATGGGGAACAGTATAGACTTGGTTATTAATACTCTACCCGTCATTGTTAAGGATCTTGTGCTCCATCCGCCAATCTTTTTACGGACCTGGTTAATGGCCGCCGTCCAGCTCTGGGCCCCCGAGCTATTGTTCTCGAAAATGAGGCCCAGAATCTTGATTTTGTCCTTTTTGACAGGGTACATGTCCGACAGTTCCCTATCTACCTGCCAATTTTTAGACACGTAGACTTCGCTCTTGGACTTATTAATCACTGCCCCGGTCGCCGTGCAGTACTTCTCAAGGATATTACTAATCCGAGGTACCGACGATGTGTTGGTGCAAATGAGTGACACATCGTCCATATATGCTGTTGTTTTGACCTGGACCCCGTTGGATCCAGGCAGCTGGAAACCAGTTATATTGGTATCCCTACGAATTGCCTGCAGGAGGGGTTCAATGCACACGACATATAGCAGTGGGGATAGTGGGCAACCCTGTCTGACCCCTGACTGGATAGATATTTTACCAGTCAGGTGCCTGTTCACCAAGACTCGGGTACTAATGTTTGTATATATGGTTTTAACCCACTCCCTAAGTCCAGGAGCGAATTTCATCTGGTCCATCACTTTGTACATATATTCATGGCTTACCCTATCGAACGCCTTCTCCTGGTCAAGGTTGAACAGGCAGAGGGGATGGTTCCGTTCTCTAGAATAAGCCAGAATGTCCCTTGTTAACATTAAAATATCCGTGATGGACCTCCCTGGGACGCCACAAGCCTGGTCGGGGCCAATGACCAAAGGGAGGTGTACTTGTAGCCGGAGCATCAGAGCTTTGGCTAGTATCTTGTAATCCACGCAAAGGAGGCTGATTGGGCGCCAATTCCGTAGATCTTTAACTTCCCCTTTCTTATGAAGGAGAGTAATTACACTCTCCCGCATAGAAGGGCCCAACCGCTTCTCCCTGTAGACCGCTCTGTAGACCTCCGCTAAATGGACTTTTAGCATGTCCCAAAAAAGATGGTAATACTCACCCGGGATGCCATCTGGACCTGGCGTCTTACCGGTGTTCATGGTCTTAACCGCCTGGGTGAGCTCCTCCAGCGTGAGTTCTGGGTCCTTCTCCTCCTCCTCGTCGTCCCGCACTGAGTCAGGCTCCAACTTGCTCAGGAACCACTCTATCAGGGTGTCATCTGTAGCTTTGATGTTATATAGGTCCCTATAGAAGTTCTCTACCACTTTTTTCACTCCCTCACTATCCTCTACTATCCTCCCCCTGCTGTCGAGCATGGAGGACATCAAGTGCCGCTTCTCCCTCGTTTTCTGGAAGAAGAAGCGAGTACACTTTTCGTCTTCCTCCATTTTTTGCACTTTTGCATTGTGCATGACCTTTCGTTGTTCCTCCCTACAAAGCACTGAAAGATCTAGCTTGGTCTGGGCTATCTCGTCGCTTACAGGGAACCCCCGAAGCTGAAGCAGGCTCAGACGCTGGAGGGCAGCATTCAGGTGTTTATATTTGGCCCTCCTTTCTTTTGCTTTCCTCTTGCCTGCTGCTATGAAATAACCCTTAGTTCTGATTTTGACCATCTCCCACCACTCTATAGGGGAGTTGAATAGGTCACGCAAAGTGGTCCACTCAACAAGCCTGCTCTTATAGGCTGCAGCTATGGAGGGGTCATTGAGTAAGGAGGTGTTTAATTTCCAGACCCCTGACCCCATCTGGGAGGTCTGAGGGACCTGCAATGTTACCTGCAGGAGCCTATGGTCAGAGAAGAAGACGGCCTGGGTGTCTACTGCCGTCTTCGTAAGGGAGCTGGTATGCAGGACGAGATCTATACGGGAGAAGGAGGTCCCAGATGAGCTCACCCAGGTAAAGGGAGGCACCAGGTCCTTACCTGCATCACACAGGGAGAAATCAGATATTACGGAGGACAAAACTCTACTAGAGCGGTCGTTGCGTGGCCTGCTCCGGTCTACGTCCCTCAGAGCACAATTGAAGTCACCTGACACGATGACGGGTACGTTCCCCAGCAGGAGTGGACGCAGCTGTGGAAAAAATTGAACTCTTTCGTTTTGGTTAGTGGGTGCGTAGACATTGACCAGTCTGAGGGGAGTGTTGTTGTATGTCACATCCACGCTCAGAATTCTACCAGGTTCTACCTCCCTGCTGCTGCGGGAGGTAATAAATGGGTTTTTAAACAGGATACCTACTCCGTCGGCTCTGGCTATGTTGGAGCCCGACCAGAAGGAGTCCCCCAGGGTCCAACTCTCCTTCAGGTCCCTATAATCAGGGCTCGACGAAATACCACACTCCTGCAGAAAGATGAGATCTGCTTTCAAGTTAGCTAGATAGTTTAGTACATCAAATCTTTTTTGTGTCTCCCTGATGCTCCTGACATTAACAGACACACATATCAGGGCCATCAGGGTAGCTAACAAGAAAAGGAGTCGCTGCGTCCACCCCATAGCGACTATGATTGGGAGGTCGGGACACTCTTCCTACTCTTAGCTCTACGCTTGCTTCGAGGGGGCTTGGGCTTATTTGCAACTCCCATCACCCCTGAGAAGGTACTCACTGCTGCCTCGTCCAAGAAGGCACCGTCTTTATATGCACAGTACGTGGAGTTGTTGGGGCTATTCAACTCCCCACAAGGTAAGTCTGGTGGAACTTGCTCAGGGCCCCTCGGAACGTGTGGGTCAGCTTTGTCCTGGGGGGGGGTTATGACAGACAGCATTCTTTGGCTGTTACCGTCTGCTGAATTGGAGCTGTTAGCAGACTTCTGGCTTACCGCGTCCAGGGGTATTCCCATGTCCTCCAGTGCTGTATCTAGGAGGACCTCTAGGGGGCCCCTGGTTTTGCCCATACAAGGGAGGGGGTCAAGGATGCTTTGAAGGGAGGCCCTTCGCTTGAAGAGGGTCATTGCTACCGAGGTACTGCTGGTCAGGGAAGGTGTTGACCCCGACCTCTCCCTCGGTGCATTAGTGAACACCTCTTCTGCGAGGTGTGCTAGGGTTTGTGCCAACGACTGGGAAGGCTGGCTGGGGATGCCCTGGCTGGCTGCTACCTGCCCACTAGGCGGCAGTGTAGCCGTCCCACTCGCCTCCGTCTCTGCCTGCGAGGGCAAGACTGGGGACTTTGTGTGGACATTAGCTGGTTTTGGATCTATGGGGGCCACCTGCAACTTGCTGTCTTTGATCCTGATCTTCTTTCTTTTCCCCCCCCTCGTCTCTACCCTTTCTTTTCCCCACCCTCTGCTGGTTCTTCACTCCCTTCCCCTCCTTCTCACTCTCACTTTCACTGTCGCTTTCGCTTTCCTCCCCCACGGACTCAATCCTTATGGCGTCATAACGAGAGCCGAGGGGGAGTGCTGGCGCTGAGAGGGCCCTACTCAGGGGGGGGCCGCTGCTGGGTCCGGGCTCCCTCCCTGCCTCGTGTTCTGCATCAGAGGAGCTACTGGAGGATCTAGTGGAGTGGCTGTTGTACTCTCTCTCTGGGCTGGGGGAAGGGGTCCTCGTAAAACGGGACATGTCTCGGGGGCGGGGGGGTGAGGGGGGGTGCTGGTGATGATGGTGGTGCTGGAGTCTGGGTCTTGGATACTGTTGGTGGTGATGTGGACTGATCTTTGTTACTTGCTCCCTCTTCCTGCTCAGGCCTAGGCTTGTTCATGTTTGCCTTGCTAGCTCTGGCAATGTTGGCATAGGAAGAGGGGCAGTCCTTAAACAGGTGCCCCTTCTTTCCACACAAATTGCACTGCCTCTCTTCTCTGCAGTGGCTGGTCTCGTGGGGGGCGCCGCAGTTCCTGCACTTGACTACAGTACACGCGGCCGCCAGGTGTCCTAATTCCCCACATTTCCTGCAGAGTTTTGGCATCCCATTATAGAATACCAGCCCTCTGTTGGGCCCTAACACTATGGAGTTTGGAATGTGGCGGACGCCTCCAATGCCCGATGGATCAACATTAAGGCGTACCAGCCACTTTCTGGCTCCTGTCCAAACCCCATCTTCGTCTGTAATTTTCCTCCCTTCTGATGACACCCTCCCATAGCGGTTAAGCCATGTTGTAATATCATAGTCGCTAACAGCCTCATTGAAAAATTGGACAGTAACAACTTTCATTTCTCTGTCTGTCAGTGCATCCACACAAAATTCTTTGTATGGAGCGAGATATTTATTCTCCCCCCAAAAGGACCACATTTCTTGTAACTTTTGGGGGTTCCTAAAACTGACCTCAAACACTTCCTTAAGCCCTGGCAATTTCACCAAACAATTCAAGTCAGAAGGGGAAAAACCCATACCCCTCTGAAGAATGGTCCGGCTGAACTCCAGTCTCGTCAGTCCTGGTTCCGTTTCATCTTGCTTGTTTCTTGTGAAGCGCACCGCATTGTGCCTCCTGGTTTCCTGGGTTGGCCGGAACGCCATCCTTCAGCTGGCTCCTCCGATTGGGGTGGGAGAAGCCTCTGGACGTCCGGGTTGTCTCTCTCTACGGAAAAGAGACAACGTAAGCAGCAAATCTGGGCAGTTGAAGGAACTATTACTTTAGTCCCTGAGGAGATGGTCGCCTCGCAAGAGGGACCCCCTCCCCAGGTGAACGGTGTCCTTCCCTGGCGGAGTAGGGGGCGCTGCTTGGCACCGAGACCACGTAGGAAGAATCGTGGCTGTGACGCCTCCTCGGGGTCCGGGGCCGCCCTCTGCTCCTCCCAGATGGCGCCCTCTGCTGGGTGCCTGCTGCTCTCTCGGTCTGGATCTCGATTACAATCAAGGGCTGGGGATGAGGTCGTCTAGGTCATCAAAGGGTCCTCAAAGGTCGTCTGGATGGTAGGTCCTCCTTCTCTCTAACTCCAGGAACGTCTGGAAAAGCCGGAACCGCCTGAAAAAGAAAAAAACGGGAACCGCCTGAAAAAGAAAAAACTGCTCTCAACAGTCAACAAAATCTTGAAAGACCCTCGGCCTGGATTGGGCAAGCCAAAACCAGACTGAGCATTAGTCTTCCAAAAAGTTGCCGAGCTGAAGAAAGCCAGTCAAAAATAAAAAAAATTCTGTTCCTCCTCACCCGAACAAACCTCTCACAGACCCTCGGAGGGAGCGGGCAATGCCACTACCCTCTAAGCCTTAGTCTTAGAAAGATTTATTCGAACTGTAGAGAAGCCAGAGTATATGGCTGGCTAAGAAGGACCTGGCATAGGGACATGTTCCACCACACTTGTCTGGTTAGCTGCATGCTCCCAGGAAACAAACTGCTGCTGTCTACATCATCACCACATGTGAATAAAAGAAAGAAAGACAGCAAGAAAGAAAGAGAGAAAGAAAGAGAAAGAAAGAAAGAGAAAAAGAAAAAAAAAGAAGTAAAACGGCGGGAAAACTTGCATCAACACTGGCACTCTCCCTCCAGCAGGGGTAGACAAAATGCTCACAGGAGAGATCCAGATCTGACTTTGACCAACGTTAGAGAAAGGTGTGCACCGTTCCCGGAGGAACTACAATACCGGGCCGATGCGTGGAGTGGACGGAGCAAGCCCCTGTTCCATCTCCCGATTCCAAAAATCAATTTAATATATGGTCCCCTGATAGGGGACGTATCAGATATTAATACTCTTTTATTGAGATTTTACATTTTTTACATTTACACCCATTCGTTTTTTTCATTCATTTTACATTTCTTTTAAAGATGACATTCATGCATACAGACATACATTTTGTTTTAAAAGCATTTAAAATACATTTAAAAACACCAAGACAATTGTGCTTTGTACATGGTTAAAAACAGACACAGATTAAAATCAACATGAAAAAAAACCTGTGCTGTTTTAAAAGTGACTGGAAAAAAAGATCCATCTATAAAAAACCAGTGCTTGTGAGGGCCGGGGAGTGCTCTCTAAAAGGTTCAAAAGTGAACATAAAACTAGATCTAAAACAGGGACAGGGGAAAAGGGACAGTGTATAAAACAGTGAGTTAAAATTCTAAAATTTTAAAACACTTAAAATGTAACTTTTAATAGTTTACATTAAAAATCTTAAAGATACATAAAACAAAACAAAACAAAATCAAATAAAACATTCAACGTAAATCAAATAAAAGTCCATAAAACTGAAACAAAAGACTACATAAAACCAGGGCACCGTTGAAAAACGGTCATGCCAGCTAAAAAGGGCGGAATGCTGGCATGACAAAATAAATAAAAGGCTTAGCGGTGCCCCGTAGTCCCGCTCCTAGGAGCTAGCGGTTCCAGTTTTTTCCTTTATTCCATCTTCACGTCCTGAAGTCCGGCGATCCTCCACTCCGCGCAGGCCTTGTCCTTCCCGAGGGTCCGGATGTCCAGAATTACAAAGTCCTTGATAAGAGTTTGTGCCCTTCTGGTCGTGGTGATAGTGTCTAGCTCCTGCTTGTGTTAGACACAGACGTTACGGCCTTCCCACAGGATCTGCTTGACAACATTGATGACACGCCAAACGCACTTAGCTGTGCTGGTAGTGATTCCTCCCGCAGGCCCATAGAGCACAGTCTCAGCGGTCATCTTGGCCGTGTCAGCAAACCTGTTTAGGAAGACAGAGACAGAGAGCCAGACACTGCCAGCCACATCACATTCCCAGAAGATATGGGCTGGTGTTTCTCTCTTGCGGCACTTTGCATAGGGGCATGTTTCTACTTGGGCTAGTCCCCTCCTGAACATGAACGCTCGAGTGGGGAGTGCACTGTGGACGGTGTTCCATGCTATATCCTTCTGGACATTACTGAGGCAGCTGTGAGACACATTCTCCCAGATTTTTGGGCTTTGGGTGAGGGAGAAAGTAGCTACTTTTTCAATTTCCTGGGAACCGGCAAGATATTTAGTTACAGCCTTGTATTCCCAGGAGGCCAATTTTGCTTTATCTAAGCCCAATTTATATATAGTGTCCCTTAAGGTTCTATAATACAATGGGGGGTCCCAGGAGTACGGCACGGTGTTATCAATAGTGCAGAGGCCCAAGGCCCTGAGACAGGTGGCAAAATAGAAACGATTCATGTAACATACCTTCCTGTCCAGGGCCTGGATGTTCTTGATAGTTTGCGTGAGCCCCTGCACTCGGGTGAGCTGCACAACGTCCGGGACCCCCTTACCTCCCTTCTTGTCGGCTTTACTCAGGGTGGCTCGTTTTACCCTCTCCATCTTGCTGCCCCAGATAAAGCGGTGGATAATGCGGTCCACCACTTTTTTGGTGGTCCTGTCTGGGGGAAAGATTTTTCCTACATAAGAGAGGATGGGGAACAGTATAGACTTGGTTATTAATACTCTACCCGTCATTGTTAAGGATCTTGTGCTCCATCCGCCAATCTTTTTACGGACCTGGTTAATGGCCGCCGTCCAGCTCTGGGCCCCCGAGCTATTGTTCTCGAAAATGAGGCCCAGAATCTTGATTTTGTCCTTTTTGACAGGGTACATGTCCGACAGTTCCCTATCTACCTGCCAATTTTTAGACACGTAGACTTCGCTCTTGGACTTATTAATCACTGCCCTGGTCGCCGTGCAGTACTTCCCAAGGATATTACTAATCCGAGGTACCGACGATGTGTTGGTGCAAATGAGTGACACATCGTCCATATATGCTGTTGTTTTGACCTGGACCCCGTTGGATCCAGGCAGCTGGAAACCAGTTATATTGGTATCCCTACGAATTGCCTGCAGGAGGGGTTCAATGCACACGACATATAGCAGTGGGGATAGTGGGCAACCCTGTCTGACCCCTGACTGGATAGATATTTTACCAGTCAGGTGCCTGTTCACCAAGACTCGGGTACTAATGTTTGTATAAATGGTTTTAACCCACCCCCTAAGTCCAGGAGCGAATTTCATCTGGTCCATCACTTTGTACATATATTCATGGCTTACCCTATCGAACGCCTTCTCCTGGTCAAGGTTGAACAGGCAGAGGGGATGGTTCCGTTCTCTAGAATAAGCCAGAATGTCCCTTGTTAACATTAAAATATCCGTGATGGACCTCCCTGGGACGCCACAAGCCTGGTCGGGGCCAATGACCAAAGGGAGGTGTACTTGTAGCCGGAGCATCAGAGCTTTGGCTAGTATCTTGTAATCCACGCAAAGGAGGCTGATTGGGCGCCAATTCCGTAGATCTTTAACTTCCCCTTTCTTATGAAGGAGAGTAATTACACTCTCCCGCATAGAAGGGCCCAACCGCTTCTCCCTGTAGACCGCTCTGTAGACCTCCGCTAAATGGACTTTTAGCGTGTCCCAAAAAAGATGGTAATACTCACCCGGGATGCCATCTGGACCTGGCGTCTTACCGGTGTTCATGGTCTTAACCGCCTGGGTGAGCTCCTCCAGCGTGAGTTCTGGGTCCTTCTCCTCCTCCTCCTCGTCCCGCACTGAGTCAGGCTCCAACTGGCTCAGGAACCACTCTATCAGGGTGTCATCTGTAGCTTTGATGTTATACAGGTCCCTATAGAAGTTCTCTACCACTTTTTCCACTCCCTCACTATCCTCTACTATCCTCCCCCTGCTGTCGAGCATGGAGGACATCAAGTGCCGCTTCTCCCTCGTTTTCTGGAAGAAGAAGCGAGTACACTTTTCGTCTTCCTCCATTTTTTTGCACTTTTGCATTGTGCATGACCTTTCGTTGTTCCTCCCTACAAAGCACTGAAAGATCTAGCTTGGTCTGGGCTATCTCGTCGCTTACAGGGAACCCCCGAAGCTGAAGCAGGCTCAGACGCTGGAGGGCAGCATTCAGGTATTTATATTTGGCCCTCCTTTCTTTTGCTTTCCTCTTGCCTGCTGCTATGAAATAACCCTTAGTTCTCATTTTGACCATCTCCCACCACTCTATAGGGGAGTTGAATAGGTCACGCAAAGTGGTCCACTCAACAAGCCTGCTCTTATAGGCTGCAGCTATGGAGGGGTCATCGAGTAAGGAGGTGTTTAATTTCCAGACCCCTGACCCCATCTGGGAGGTCTGAGGGACCTGCAATGTTACCTGCAGGAGCCTATGGTCAGAGAAGAAGACGGCCTGGGTGTCTACTGCCGTCTTCGTAAGGGAGCTGGTATGCAGGACGAGATCTATACGGGAGAAGGAGGGTCCCAGATGAGCTCACCCAGGTAAAGGGAGGCACCAGGTCCTTACCTGCATCACACAGGGAGAAATCAGATATTATGGAGGACAAAACTCTACTAGAGCGGTCGTTGCGTGGCCTGCTCCGGTCTACGTCCCTCAGAGCACAATTGAAGTCACCTGACACAATGACGGGTACGTTCCCCAGCAGGAGTGGACGCAGCTGTGGAAAAAATTGAACTCTTTCGTTTTGGTTAGTGGGTGCGTAGACATTGACCAGTCTGAGGGGAGTGTTGTTGTATGTCACATCCACGCTCAGAATTCTACCAGGTTCTACCTCCCTGCTGCTGCGGGAGGTAATAAATGGGTTTTTAAACAGGATACCTACTCCGTCGGCTCTGGCTATGTTGGAGCCCGACCAGAAGGAGTCCCCCAGGGTCCAACTCTCCTTCAGGTCCCTATAATCAGGGCTCGACGAAATACCACACTCCTGCAGAAAGATGAGATCTGCTTTCAAGTTAGCTAGATAGTTTAGTACATCAAATCTTTTTTGTGTCTCCCTGATGCTCCTGACATTAACAGACACACATATCAGGGCCATCAGGGTAGCTAACAAGAAAAGGAGTCGCTGCGTCCACCCCATAGCGACTATGATTGGGAGGTCGGGACACTCTTCCTACTCTTAGCTCTACGCTTGCTTCGAGGGGGCTTGGGCTTATTTGCAACTCCCATCACCCCTGAGAAGGTACTCACTGCTGCCTCGTCCAAGAAGGCACCGTCTTTATATGCACAGTACGTGGAGTTGTTGGGGCTATTCAACTCCCCACAAGGTAAGTCTGGTGGAACTTGCTCAGGGCCCCTCGGAACGTGTGGGTCAGCTTTGTCCTGGGGGGGGTTATGACAGACAGCATTCTTTGGCTGTTACCGTCTGTTGAATTGGAGCTGTTAGCAGACTTCTGGCTTACCGCGTCCAGGGGTATTCCCATGTCCTCCAGTGCTGTATCTAGGAGGACCTCTAGGGGGCCCCTGGTTTTGCCCATACAAGGGAGGGGGTCAAGGATGCTTTGAAGGGAGGCCCTTCGCTTGAAGAGGGTCATTGCTACCGAGGTACTGCTGGTCAGGGAAGGTGTTGACCCCGACCTCTCCCTCGGTGCATTAGTGAACACCTCTTCTGCGAGGTGTGCTAGGGTTTGTGCCAACGACTGGGAAGGCTGGCTGGGGATGCCCTGGCTGGCTGCTACCTGCCCACTAGGCGGCAGTGTAGCCGTCCCACTCGCCTCCATCTCTGCCTGCGAGGGCAAGACTGGGGACTTTGTGTGGACATTAGCTGGTTTTGGATTTATGGGGGCCACCTGCAACTTGCTGTCTTTGATCCTGATCTTCTTTCTTTTCCCCCCCTCGTCTCTACCCTTTCTTTTCCCCACCCTCTGCTGGTTCTTCACTCCCTTCCCCTCCTTCTCACTCTCACTTTCACTGTCGCTTTCGCTTTCCTCCCCCACGGACTCAATCCTTATGGCGTCATAACGAGAGCCGAGGGGGAGTGCTGGCGCTGAGAGGGCCCTACTCAGGGGGGGGCCGCTGCTGGGTCCGGGCTCCCTCCCTGCCTCGTGTTCTGCATCAGAGGAGCTACTGGAGGAGCTAGATATTAAACTGATAAGAACAGATACTACACTTGATCTTAGCCAAAAGGCCGAGAAGCGATGGTGACTTGGCCCTTGCCCGGGGCCCCCCAGCCTGGATGGCACAGGGGGATTCAAAGGTGGGTGCAAAATTTCAAGCACAAGCAGACCCCCAAAAAACGGGCTGCTGCTTCCAGAGGGGAAATGTGCAATTTAAGCAGGAGAAAACAAAACAAAGCAAAAACACACACATAACACCAAAAACAAAACATAAACTGGCGGAGTGCGTCTTACAAATAGTCATGCCAAGCTGCTATGCTGTGCAAGGTGCCTTGGGTAACTACAACTGTTGCCTCGCTGGCTGGCTGGCTAAGAAGGACCTGGCATAGGGACATGTTCCACCACACTTGTCTGGTTAGCTGCATGCTCCCAGGAAACAACCTGCTGCTGTCTAATCATCACCACATGTGAATAAAAGAAAGAAAGACAGCAAGAAAGAAAGAGAGAAAGAAAGAGAGAAAGAGAGAAAGAAAGAGAGAAAGAAAGAAAGAGAGAAGAAAGAAAGAGAGAAAAGAAAAAAAAAAGAAGTAAAACGGCGGGAAAACTTGCATCAACACTGGCACTCTCCCTCCAGCAGGGGTAGACAAAATGCTCACAGGAGAGATCCAGATCTGACTTTGACCAACGTTAGAGAAGGTGTGCACCGTTCCCCGGAGGTACTGCAATACCGGCCGATGCGTGAGGTGGACGGAGCAAGCCCCTGTTCCATCTCCGATTCCAAAAATCAATTTAATATATGGTCCCCTGATAGGGGACGTATCAGATATTAAACTGATAAGAACAGATACTACACTTGATCTTAGCTAAAAGGCCGAGAAGCGATGGCGACTTGGCCCTTGCCCGGGCGCCCCCAGCCCGGACGGCACAGGGGGATTCAAAGAGTGGGTGCAAAATTCCAAGCACAAGCAGACCCCCCAAAAACGGCTGCTGCTTCCAGAGGGGAAATGTGCAATTTAAGCAGGAGGAAACAAAACAAAGCAAAAACACACACATAACACCAAAAACAAAACATAAACTGGCGGAGTGCGTCTTACAAATAGTCATGCCAAGCTGCTATGCTGTGCAAGGTGCCTTGGGTAACTACAACTGTGCCTCGCTGGCTGGCTGGCTTGCTAAGAAGGTCCTGGCATAGGGACATGTTCCACCACACTTGTCTGGTTAGCTGCATGCTCCCAGGAAACAACCTGCTGCTGTCTACATCATCACCACATGTGAATAAAAGAAAGAAAGACAGCAAGAAAGAAAGAGAGAAAGAAAGAGAGAAAGAAGAGAAAGAAAGAGAGAAAGAAAGAAAGAGAAAGAAAAAAAAGAAGTAAAACGGCGGGAAAACTTGCATCAACACTGGCACTCTCCCTCCAGCAGGGGTAGACAAAATGCTCACAGGAGAGATCCAGATCTGACTTTGACCAACGTTAGAGAAAGGTGTGCACCGTTCCCAGAGGTACTGCAATACCGGGCCGATGCGTGGAGTGGACGGAGCAAGCCCCTGTTCCATCTCCGATTCCAAAAATCAATTTAAATATATGGTCCCTGATAGGGGACGTATCAGATATTAAACTGATAAGAACAGATACTACACTTGATCTTAGCCAAAAGGCCGAGAAGCGATGGCGACTTGGCCCTTGCCCGGGGCCCCCCAGCCGGACGGCACAGGGGGATTCAAAGGTGGGTGCAAAATTCCAAGCACAAGCAGACCCCCAAAAAAACGGGCTGCTGCTTCCAGAGGGGAAATGTGCAATTTAAGCAGGAGAAAACAAAACAAAGCAAAAAACACACATAACACCAAAAACAAAACATAAACTGGCGGAGTGCGTCTTACAAATAGTCATGCCAAGCTGCTATGCTGTGCAAGGTGCCTTGGGTAACTACAACTGTGCCTCGCTGGCTGGCTGGCTTGCTAAGAAGGGTCCTGGCATAGGGACATGTTCCACACACTTGTCTGTTAGATAGCATGCTTCCCAGGAAACAACCTGCTGCTGTCTACATCATCACCACATGTGAATAAAAGAAAGAAGACAGCAAGAAAGAAAGAGAGAAAGAAAGAGAGAAAGAGAGAAAGAAAGAGAGAAAGAAAGAAAGAGAGAAAGAAAAAAAGAAGAAGTAAAACGTTGGGAAAACTTGCATCAACACTGGCACTCTCCCTCCAGCAGGGGTAGACAAAATGCTCACAGGAGAGATCCCAGATCTGACTTTGACCAACGTTAGAGAAAGGTGTGCACCGTTCCCGGAGGTACTGCAATACCGGGCCGATGTCGTGGAGGACGGAGCAAGCCCCTGTTCCATCTCCCGATTCCAAAAATCAATTTAATATATGGTCCCCCTGATACTCTTTTATTGAGATTTTACATTTTTTTTTACATTTACACCCATTCGTTTTTTTCATTCATTTTACATTTCTTTTAAAGATGACATTCATGCATACAGACATACATTTTGTTTTAAAAGCATTTAAAATACATTTAAAAACACCAAGACAATTGTCTTTGTACATGGTTAAAACAGACACAGATTAAAATCAACATGAAAAAAACCTGTGCTGTTTTTAAAAGTGACTGGAAAAAAAGAACCATCTATAAAAAACCAGTGCTTGTGAGGGCCGGGGAGTGCTCTCTAAAAGGTTCAAAAGTGAACATAAAACTAGATCTAAAACAGGGAACAGGGGAAAAGGGACAGTGTATAAAACAGTGAGTTAAAATTCTAAAATTTTAAAACACTTTAAAATGTAACTTTTAATAGTTTACATTAAAAATCTTAAGATACATAAAACAAAACAAAACAAAATCAAATAAAACATTCAACGAAATCAAATAAAAGTCCATAAAACTGAAACAAAAGACTACATAAAACCAGGGCACCGTTGAAAAACGGTCATGCCAGCTAAAAAGGGCGGAATGCTGGCATGACAAAATAAATAAAAGGCTTAGCGGTGCCCCGTACTCCCGCTCCTAGGAGCTAGCGGTTCCAGTTTTTTCCTTTATTCCATCTTCACGTCCTGAAGTCGGTCGATCCTCCACTCCGCGCAGGCCTTGTCCTTCCCGAGGGTCCGGATGTCCAGAATTACAAAGTCCTTGATAAGAGTTTGTGCCCTTCTGGTCGTGGTGATAGTGTCTAGCTCCTGCTTGTGATAGACACAGACGTTACGGCCTTCCCACAGGGATCTGCTTGACAACATGATGACACGCCAAACGCACTTAGCTGTGCTGGTAGTGATTCCTCCCGCAGGCCCATAGAGCACAGTCTCAGCGGTCATCTTGGCCGTGTCAGCAAACCTGTTTAGGAAGACAGAGACAGAGAGCCAGACACGTGCCCAGCCACATCACACTCCCAGAAGAATGGCTGGTGTTTCTCTCTTGCGGCACTTTGCATAGGGGCATGTTTCTACTTGGGCTAGTCCCCTCCTGAACTGAACGCTCGAGTGGGGAGTGCACTGTGGACGGTGTTCCATGCTATATCCTTCTGGACATTACTGAGGCAGCTGTGAGACACATTCTCCCAGATTTTTTGGCTTTGGGTGAGGGAAGAAAGTAGT
>NW_026707487.1:0-25692 GCF_902713425.1 Acipenser ruthenus
ACCCCTGCCTCTCTTATTCCCAGCACATCTCCACTCGGCACGCACTTGCCGATTCTTCCTGAGCAACATCCGAAGAATCCGACCCTTCCTCACCAACTATGCCACCCAGCTCCTGGTCCAGGCCCTGGTACTCTCCCTGGTCTGCTAAGAAATAAATAATAATAATAATAATAATAATAATAATAATAGTTAGCTGTGTGTGTGTATACATTGTTGTTCTGTAGTACTGTAGGTATTTGTACTCCACTGTCCAATACGATTTGCATTGTGGGGCAGTACAAACCTCAGTCATCTATCGGGAAGCTCTGTTATCAATGATTTCCCACTTTATGAAAGATGCTAATAAATGTACATGTTAAAAAAAAAAATAATACCAGTAATTATGTACGTGTTTCACTCAGGGTCGGTCATAGTTTGGGGTAGCAAAATGCTACCAAATATACTTATAACAAAATATAACTTTGATCCTTGATATACAGTCTATATAAAAATTGCTAAACAACATTTTCAGGAAGTTGGTTATTGTTTAAGCGAGGCATTTCAGAGAGATGTGCTTGTCTTTTTCCTGTCCCATGAGATTCTGACTCGCTCTAAAGCAGCACAACGCGTTTTTGTGTGTGCGCATAATCTGGTTTGTTTTCTTTTTGCTGTCTAAGAGCTGCTGTGCTGATCATGTGTTTATGTATTAGCAGTTTGGGCGAGAGCGCTGTGAAGTGAAGCCAAGCGGTTTCTCGTGCAGTTTGGGCGGAGAGCGTTGTGAAGTGAAGCCAAGCGGTTCTCGTGCAGTTTGGGCGAGAGCGTTGTGAAGTGAAGCCGAGCGGTTTCTCGTGCAGTTTGGGCGAGAGCGTGTGTGAAGTGAAGCCGAGCGGTTCTTGTGCAGTTTGGGCGAGAGCGTTGTGAAGTGAAGCCGAGCGGTTCTCGTGCAGTTTGGGCGAGAGCGCTGTGAAGTGAAGCCGAGCGGTTCTCATGCAGTTTGGGCGAGAGCGTTGTGAAGTGAAGCCGAGCGGTTCTCGTGCAGTTTGGGCGAGAGCGCTGTGAAGTGAAGCCGAGCGGTTCTTGTGCAGTTTGGGCGAGAGCGTTGTGAAGTGAAGCCGAGCGGTTCTCGTGCAGTTTGGGGCGAGAGCGCTGTGAAGTGAAGCCGAGTGGTTCTCATGCAGTTTGGGCGAGAGCGTTGTGAAGTGAAGCCGAGCGGTTCTCATGCAGTTTGGACGAGAGCACTGTGAAGTGAAGCTGAGTGGTTCTGGCTGCTCAAACTGTGTGAAAATGTCTCTTCTATAATAAGAGACACCCTTCACACGACGTATTAACTTCTATAAATCACACAAATGAAGATTGTACTCAGAAATAGCTTTAAAATGAAAAACATTTAGATTTTTGTAAAAAAAAATAACTTAACAGTCCTACTTCTCCGGTTCTGAAATAGTTCAGAATCTACTATCGATAGTACTCGTTCAACTAATACCCAATCTGTGGCAGTAAATTCTGGTTAGACGAAGCTATCACTTGGTATCTCGGCATGTTATAAATGCACCCTACTTTTAAAATTCATTTCTGCTCAGACATGACATGTGCATTACAGCTCCAACGTGACCGCTGCCGATCAAACTAGCGTGCCTCAGGGTGAATTGTTTGATTATCTCATGAGCATTGAGACATATGCGGCGACCGATATGGTGAGAGAGGGGAGGGAGATTAAGGTAGAATATGTCACTGTAGACAAGATACCAGACAGTACCACCAACCAGACCACACAGTACTGTGGATCTGCGTGACGTACAGTAGCCATCCTCTGGGATGATAACCCCAACAAGAGACAGAGCGTGTGGGTAGCCCACAATACCTTGGTGTGTAACTGGGCACCTCTTGTTAAGCATAAATACTCCACATTCCAAAATACTCTCTGCTACACTATTAATGTCCTGTTACATAATTAACTATATACAATTGAGACAGATTTTACACATTAAAACAATTAAAAAAAAAAAAATACCACAAATGACTGCTGGAACCTCGCTCCAATACCAAGAATAACCATATGGTTTATTCTTGTATTTATAGTAAAAGTGAATGCATTCAAAAGAGATGCACTCTCTTTTTGATTGCATAATCTCTTTGGAATCCCTAAATATTGAACGTATTCTGAACGTCTGTACCCAAGGGCTCCCTGGCTGACGGTAGCTCGGGCAATTTCAAATGAAAAATGTTCGGTATACTGAACAAAAGCACCGAGGAGGCTAAACCAGGGTACACATTGATATATATTGGAATCTACCCTAGGTACATTGCGATAGTACCCTCGGTCGACAAATACCCAGTCTGCCCTACTGCCACAGACCCTGAATAATGCATGCAGGCATTAGTTATTAAACACAAAAGTGCTTTTTTATTTGGAATTTCGGTAATATTTTCTTCTGAGAAGCTAGTGTCAAGTTCATTAAAATTTCAATAGTACGATGATATATACTATACGTCAGTGTACAATTGGACATGATTACGGGTAAGTGCAGTTTTATGTTCAGGAATGTGCACGACTAATTAGGGTGTAAAAAAGGTGCCAATTTAGAAACTTTGATCTTCATTTCTACTGGATTAGGGGAGCTGCCGGGCATTGTTTGTCAGGTTGTCAAGTCGTAAATGCCATTTTTCATTGCTGTTTTTTACAGAAAGTTGATAAAGGGCTGTTTTTCACACTGAAGAGCAGGGTTAGACTCTTTAGTTGTGTCAGTATCCAAACATTTTAAAATTTAAATGACGACAGTATTTAGTCACGCCTTTGTTTGGCAAAATTGAATCAACACCATTGAGTGTGTCAGAATCTGAGGGTGAGTGGAGTCTGTGTGTCTTTAGATATGTCTAGATTAAAGCTAATTATCCGTTGACTTCTTTCCATGTATACATTGAAAGCAAGGTTAATCAAGCTGTGGTGACTGCAGGGCAATTAAGTTGAAGCTGTCTGAAGTCATGCACAGTTATTACAGCAAAGTGATGCACTGCCCTGAAATGGAAGAAGATTTGTGTGTGATGATGTGGAATCTTAAACATGTTAACTAGGTAAGCATGCCTCCTCGGGTTTACAGTGTAGGTCAAGACATTGTAGACTGGCTTGTGGACTGTGAAAAATGCTTGTGTACTGTAAAATAAATTAGATGTAAGATACTTACACTATATCTGGTATATTTTTGAAGCATTTACTCCAGTTTACTCCAAGCAAGCCTACACACACTCTTAACAGCCTGTTCAGCTAATCAGAGGTTTACCTACACTATGGTGGCGACCACTCAGAATACAATACAGTACATAGTTAGGCAGCATTTGCCATGTGAGCTCAGTCGCACATAAACAACACTGGTAGACAGTCTGCAAAGAGTAGATGAAACTCGAGGGGCCTCCTTTTAAAATCAATAAACTGCCCCTTGGCATTTTAAAGGGAATGGTGGGTGGAAACCTGTCATAGTTTAATGAGATCATGCTCATAACATGCATTAGACTAGTTCACTATGCTTTTACAATGGTAAACTGGATAAGGACGTCTGCTAAGAAATAAATAATAATAATAATAATAATAATAGTAATAATAATAATAATAATAATAATAATAATAATAATAATAATAATAATAATAATAACAAGATCCAACATTTTTAAAACCAATGCATGCACATACAGAGGGTTTTCATAATCGCACGGTAAATGAAAGTCTATGACACTGAGAGTTTATCAGATATAGCCAAATGCAATCACACACGTCTACAGGAGACAAGAAGTGTATGATAGGAGCCTGCCGAAGATTGATGTAAAAACAAGGCAGTTATCGTGTCCATGTAAAATGTGACTGACATACAGTACAGACAGACACAATAAGCGTATTACTTGAAGAGAACCTTAAAAAAAGAATTTACAGTGTATGTAAGATTAACAGAAATCACATATTCTGCTACAGTAAACTCTTTTACTGAGGCTGGCCAAGTTCTTGTGACAGTTCTCATTGAAAATCAGGGAAGGTTGTTGGTGTTTTGGTCAGTGTCCAACCTGAAGATTAACTTTCCTACCCTGGCACAGAGGCAGGACATCTTAATAGAAACAAATGCAAATGTGTCAAATAATTTACCACCTACATGTGTACAATAAAACTGGACTGATCTGCATACTTTGGGGTTCGAAATTGTATTGAGATGCAGTTGCACAGATTTATATTTCTTCTATGATTTATGTCAAATCATCTCAATAATCTAATCCCAGAACTGAATGAATCTGAACGTTTAAATTACATTTCTTCAGGCTACAAAGAAATATAGGAATATAGTGAAGGTTTTGCAGTTCATAAGATCCTAAATACAAAAAGAGGAAGTTTATTGTGGGAGTAATGTCAAAATTCAAGTAGGAATCTCTGTCTATCAGCGCGTTACTGGTTATTGGAATAATTGGTTACACAAACAATTATTGATAATGATAAACTAGAAATCTATTTCCTACTGTGCTATATTTAAAGTTGAAATAAATCACCTACAATATGATTTATAAAGATGGTTTATCACAGAAGGGACATGATTGTTATTAACATAGTTTAGCTTGAATTTTACATTCGTGCCTGTTCAGGAAACTGCCTGTGCATAACCAATGATCCATACAGAACACATATAGGCTGTAACATTCACACTAAAAGAACATGTACTCAGAGATATATGAATGGTTATCAGTGCTGATTTCAACCACCAATTCTACTGCTTTTTCATGTCGATGAATAGTTTAAAGATCTCCAACAGAGGGATCATTGAAGAAACAATTAGACCCTGCTCTGGGACTAACCTTGATGGCCAAACCAGTATCTTCTTATTTCCAATCTTCTTTTCTTATTGGTTATATAGATGTTTGCTATCTTTCCATAATAAGCACAATGTGTTGTGCTATCTTCTATTTCTACACAGCTAAAAAACCCTCTATTCAATCAATATCCATTTAGAACCCTGTTCTCATGTCCAGTGCTTAGATTCCGGTATAGTATCAGATATTAAGGGTGCTGTAGCTGATTTCACACTGAGTTGTGGCTTCGGTAATGTCAGTCTTGAGCGAAAGCAATAATGAACAAAGCGGAGATGCGTGCATGAGACATTTCCAGCCTTGTACAAGTAGTTGCTTGGCTGAGCTCCAAGGATGGGCAACTGACACATGCTCTATGATGTAATACTGAGATCACATTTTTATTAGTTTTTGTTCTTGAAGAAAAACAAAAATGGACAGGTTAAGTAGTGGTGTATTGTATTACTAGTCGTAGTTTTAGAACGCACATTCATTATATATGATGTGTTCCTAGCAGAGCAATACTGTATTTGATATGCCCCAATAAACAGCCAGTTTTGACAGCAGAGATTACAGCTGTTTAACAAGTGAGAGCATGTTTGAGTCAGATCTGGTGGAGTCTGCACACGTGGCTGGAGGGTTTTAATAACCCAATACTGTAAGCTTTTCTTTTTGTTGATTTTAGGTACAAACCCAGTGTGTGTACCATCTTGTAAACAGGAAAAAAACATGTAATCCGTCTGTGATGCACCCCTGAACAACAAATCATGGTTAACGCTTTATATGCTTGATGCTCATGATGTTGAGATCTTTTCCTATTCTAATCTCTTCCTCTGTTACCAACACATACACTGTAAATGTTCTCCATAGGAATTTACTTGGGGAATAGCTGTCATAATTTGAGCTTTCTTAAATGTGCACAGGTACCAAAGACATGTGGATAAGAGTTTCTGAGTGAGGTGCTGTGTTCAAAATTCATGTCCACTACTGACTGTATATCCCAGCCTGTGTTTTTGATTTCACTGCAGCATAGTCTATGGATATGCACATAACTCGCCCATTTGTTCCATAGCAGTGAGCATGCTGCCAGATATCAAGCACTGTGAACATTTGCTGCCTCATATTACTGTAGCTGGTGAAGTGAAGTCCACAATCAAAGCCTAGATCGCAGCAGTCTTTTAAAAAATCTCTCAAGAAACATTAAGCTCCATTAGCCAGTGTTTAGTGACTCAGCACACACAGGTAGCTGTGCTCCAAACTGTTTTCAAACTCTTTTATGCCACAGAAACACAATGGGACAGTCTTATTAAGGTTTTAGGCCAGAATGCAATGAGTACTGTGGTTTTTTTTTTGGTTTTTTTTTGTGAAATATTAACATTACTGAGGGACATGCCCCAGCACTTTTATATAGAGAAGCTGTCTGAATATCTCTTACCTGTATGTCTACAGAGTTGTTGGGTGAGATTGAAATTGGAAAATGATTTATTGCCAGTCATTCAGTAACAAACAAGACACAACCGATGTAGGACCGTCAATCAGGCAAAGACGTCATATACATTGTGACGTGAAGAGCCCTCTTTTCACATGTGAATATAAAACTGTCCAGTTTAATATAGAAGATGTCAAGCTAACTAAAGCAGATTAAGGAATTGACGCAGTTCAGGCTCTGTAATCCAAGGCAGGATAAAACATTCTTGTGTGCCTTAACAGACTGGCTATATTTCTGTCTTCATAAGAAACCAAATGAAGTTAGAGAGGAACCCTCAAAATACTATAAAAATGAAGTGAAGCTCACCCTGATTATTTCACGATCAGACTTTCATTAAAATACTGAATTAGTGAAGGGCCCTTATGCAGTTATGTACACTAGATGAGAACATCGTAATGGATACTCCATTGTGATCTGAGTACTCAGAACAACCCTAATCTCTAAATGACTCTCTCAAGCCTTCCAGCAGACTGGAACAAAGTGAAGGTGGTGGTTAAAATGTACAAGAATCCGACAGTTTTATTGAGCGTGTTTTGTGAATAAATGAGCATTTTTTTGTGTATCGGGGAGTGTATATTTTTTTTATTTTATACAACAACTGTTTAGAGTAGTACATTGAACAAGTGTTTGACACTGCTGAGCATTTTGGAATGCTTTTATTCAGAAAACATAATTATGAATCGGGCGGTTCCACATAACTGTGTTGCTAAGCAGATCTGAAGCTTTAGCTAAGGAAAGGAATTCTCCAAATTGAGCTGTTTAATTTAGGTTTGAACATACTTCTTAATTCATGGGATACCTACAGTACTCAATGGCGTATCCTCTGTTTGTCTGGTTTATTTTAGGAGAAATACTGTGTAGGCATTAAAAATGGTCCAAGTGGGCATGAAAAATATTTCATGTATTAAAATATGAACTATAGAGTTAATAATTCATCACTGACTGCTGTTCTTTTTTCAAACAATGAAGAAACCCTGTTGTTATTATCGTGGAATAGCCTTTCCAAGGCTGGGTGACAGCTAAGAGTATAAATTGGCACAGTCACTACAGATGCATTACATGTTTTTTCATATCAGAGAGTAGTTATGGGAAAATAATCAATATCTCTGTAGATACCCATTTCCCTGCTCCGTGTAGCGCCTCCGCAATTCTGTTTTTCCGGAATTACATTTGCTGGTACAGAAAAAAAAGTATAGATATAGCTATTTTTCTTTAATCCATATAATTTTGAAATTCCAAGCCAAGCTAATTGCTCATTTACTGTATGTAGTATTATACTCATGTAGACATAAACATGCACCAAAGTTAAAAATGTTTATATCTGGTAATGGTTAAGTTTTAGTGTCCAGTTCAATGACTGATATGCGTATTGTCAGTTTAGATCAAGTGCTGATTTGCTTTAATCTTTAAATTTTTCTATCAGGATTAATTTGTGTACCCCCCAATCATTCTATTAACTAACAGTATGGCGTAGAGAAGGTGAAAGCAGTTAATGTTATGTACTTGGGCCAATTCCATTGAAATTCAACATGCCCTGGGCTCCAGTGACTCAGAGTAATGTTTCATTCCATGGTTGAAATCGCAAAAGGAAAATTATTCTGATCATATTGACCTTATAGGAGGCCATTCTGATATGTTTTAATGGCCATTTTATGGCGTGACTGTGCAGTGTTGGGTGGTTTTGATGGTATCAGACAGGAAATTAACAAAAGGATTCAGCCACAAATAATGGATAAAGCATTTAAAAACCCTTGTAATTGGATATTTCATCACAGCTTTTGTTCTGTTGACTTATTTTTTTTTCCTGTGGAACGTTTTTAAGCAGGGACTATAAATTCCAAAGACTTATTTTTTCATAACTCACTTAGGTTCTGTCCTAAGGATGATGCATACAAATGAAGTAATATCTGCCCTTGCAGATGGAGATACTGACACTCTTATTAAACAATTGAAAAGGTAACGAAGAAGTCAAATACTGGGATCTATATTAATGATCTAAGTTACAGAGGAAATAACTCTTTAACTGTGTGTTAATTTTGCTGGTGTTCTCCCATACAGGGGTGACACCCCCTTAATAACATCATTAAGAAACAGGGAGGTCTGTAAAATAGCAGGTTTCTATTATTATGATTATTGTTATTAATATTTATTTATTTGGCTGACGCCTTAATCCAAGGCAATTTAAGGCAATTTATTATTTATAACTAAGTGCAAATAATACTACTGAAATACAATATGAAATAGGGTGCAACAAGTTAAGATTACAACAAGTTAGTGCAATAGTGCAAGGATAGTGCATCAGCTGAATGCGTTGACGGTGTTAAGACCAGCTCCTGCAACAATTGCACCTGCACCATGAAACTTTTGTATAAAACTCATTCTCATTCCAATGTCCAATATGCAACTGGACATTCCCTTCTAAAAGTTTAAAAAGTAAATTTTCCCAATAATGCTTTCAGTCTGGTTTATTACACCTTGCTACACCTTGCTATACTTTTATTATGGAAAACTTTATTATGAGTTACACAAAGATCAAAGATCTCTATGCATCATTGTGACAGAGAAAGAATGAATCTCAGTTAAAAATCTCCCTCCCAACCTGTGAGAGCACTGTGTAAAGGGAACAGAGTGCCCCGAACTGGATGGTCGGACAATTCATTCCAAGGTGGAAGTCGGCAAACTAGAAAGGGGGCGGAGCTAGGGTACACTAAGTCATCGCCCCAGAAGGGAAGTGATGTGGCACCCGCGGATTGGAAGAGAAACGGTTGCACTCGCTAACCAAGGGGGCCTGACTGACGGTACACAAGGGGACGTGGCGAGGTGATCTGTTCCTTTGTTTATGGTTAAGGGCGAACCGCGAAAGGAAAAACTGTAAACTAACCGTGAGTGTTTTATTTGTTTGTCGTGTCTAATAATACTTGTTTGTTCTTGTTAGACGGCTAACACGATCCAGAGCTGTCACTTAAGCCCAGCATCAAACCCGGACAACACTGCACAACTATTCACGAATAAATTGTTTTTCACCACTTGCATTTTAGCACTCACTCTGGACTTGTGATCGCGTGTGTGTGTCTTGTGTGTGTTTAATACTGTGTTTATTGTTTTGGGACTGAACCCCGTGGATTTAACTGAGCAATACAAATCATTGTGTATTGCCAGTTCTCATTATTATTTACTGTTGTCAAGTGACTTTGGATTACAATTAAAACCATCATTTCACCAGTAACTTTGTTGTTTGTCAGTCTCTTGAGCACTGCATCACCTCCACATCTGCACACTGCAAACCACTTTGCCACAATCACTTTTCATATAATTTCCATTTTTAAGTTAATTCGATTACCTCCAATAATTTTCTGATAGCATTTTTAATTCACAGTCCTTTGTTCTGCCTACAGTTGAAGGATTAAAACCTGCCTCTCGCATACTTCAATGGGACTTCAGCTAAGTATCTCCATTAGTATGAAAGATTTGAGAGATAGATCTAGTTCTGCCAGCAAGCAATCCTAACTGGGGCTGAGTCCCGGTTTGAATCAGATTGATCTTGATCTGCTGCTGAGGGAAACTAACAGGACTGTCAAATTCTGTTCAGGGGAAAATTATATTATTCCCACTAATATATGGTGTTCTGGCCTTTGTTATAAATGTGAATGGTACTAAATTAGTTAAATCCAGGGGAGAGGATCCTATCAGGTTGAAGGGTAACTATTTCTAAACTTCTCAGCAATCTGACATCATCATCATCATCATCATGCACAAATACAGCTCAAATCTCCCTTTAAAACACTTCCAATTCTCAACAAGGATGTAAACCAGAAGGTGTTTGGAATTTATCCATTCCTTGTATTTTTTTTTTAGTTCTTTATTTTTTTTAGTTGCTTTATTCATGGTTTTCTTGCTCAGTTTTGTTTTTTTCAGGTCAGCTTTTATTAGCTTTCAATCTAAAAATCACTTCTGACACCATGTTGCATTCTTCAGTCACACAAACACATTACTATTAATAAAAAATAGCTCTTTGTATGTGTCTACTAGGTGAGAACTGTGTAAGGAAATTTGATAGTCCATATTAATATTTGGAATTTATGGTACTTTCAATGGAGAGATATTGAGCACAGAGTTTAGGTGGGGTATTTTGGAATGCAGGGTCTGTCTCAATAAATTCCAGATTGACTAGAGAGAGAGCAAATATGACCATTTATGGGCATTTGTGGAAAGGGTCCTCTGTTCTGCTGTGTTTTGGTTGCATGGGGGGATGGGAGAATCTCAGAGATAAGAGATGCAGAGGAATGTTTGTGATGTTTGGGGATTGGCCACGTACACAGGTTTAGGTGGGGAGGGTCTCAAATGATGTCATTATAGGGGAGTGTTTTATGTTATTTAAAAGTGATTGCAGCCATTGTCTGTTGCACAGATTCCATCCGCTGTGACCCAGAGCATTTGTCTCTGCTTTCTTCAAATAGTTCTATTCTTGTATCAATAAACATATTTTTGGCTTCACTAATATTGTTTTTCAGGTTTCATAATTTTTTCCTTACAACTACCAACAACCTTTCTGAGGGTAAGGGAACATGTATAAATTCTTACAAGTCTGCTAAGAAATCATAACACATAACACATACAAGGGATTGTCAATAAACCTCACTAAATTACACCTCATACCTACCAAATCGGCATGGTTTAAACTTTCTTTGATTACACTGCATCAGTCATCCGAAAAGCTGTGCCTGTTGGAAATATTGTGCCTGCAATACTGATGCAGTTCTAGAGGAACTAAAGTCATTCAAATCTGTTACTCTGTGCTGTCAGCCTGTGCTGTCTGACAAATCTGTAGTGTTTTGTCATTTTATTGTACATTTTGGAATAAACAGTTGGTTATATGTCAAGAGAGCAAAGGGATCAAGCCCTTGACCTCATGAAAAATACCCACTGCATTGTATGATTTAATAGTATTTAAACAAAATAGCTATAAAAAATAATTTATTGGGTTATGCATACTGTATCGTACCTAATTGTAGTACTACACGCCCTTAATTTTGATAACTTTTAAATGAACGGCACTTAGATCCCAGTGCAATGTGTTTTATAGACTGGTTTTTCCAACCTGCAACATCCTTTGTACAGGGGCTGCCAAGTGTGCTGAGGCATCTGGAAGGCAGGCCTGTGCCCGCGTGCTGACAACACAATAGGAGACTGACTGAGGCTGCCCAAATCCTCTCCCTCTGGAGACCTGCACAGTCAGATGGAATAATATTCATACAATTCCTCAAGGGCTGGATCAAGCCAAGGAATGAAGTGTGACAGGCTGCTGCTTTAGTTGAGCCGAAAACCTGGGCACAATGATGTGCTGTGTGACAACTGGTGCACCATGGTGATTTTACAGCTAGCTGCTTACGCTGTGCTGAGATACGGAACAGTAAACGCCTGTATTGAAATTAGGGATTCTCCTGTTGGCATGGCGATGTAGCTGACCACCCATATGATTCAACATTATCGCCTGTCTACAGCTTCACAAACACAGACAGTAAAATGAAGGATTTCCAGTGTCAGCTACTGACGATGCAATGATAATGTTGGCATTGTGATATATGTTTAAGCAATAATACTACAGGACGCATTGAGTATGCTAGGATAGATGAGGCTTTTGAGTGGGTAAAATCTGAGACCCTGGATGTGCCCTCTATTATAACATATATTCTAACTTGTTCTTGAATTTAAAGAACAAGTAGTTTAAAAACTATTTAACCTTTCCTTTTCCTTTTAATTTTGCAAACATGTACAGTGGTTCCACGTTCTGTTGATCCAATACTTCTCTTTCTGTGTTTGCCTTATCTGGAAAATTCTTCCTAGGAATGAAAAGACTTCCCCATTCGATTCAAAGCATTTGACAAAATGTCCTTTCAATTTGACTGGTCCCTCCTACTCACCCTCTGTAAAACTAAAGAGTGGGTTGTGCCAGCAGAGTTGAAAGGACATTTTGTCAAATGGTCAGAATGGAACGAGGAAGTCTGCTCAGTGCAGGCAGCTAGGATTCTCCAGACAAGCTCAAAGCAAGTTCACACCCAGGTAAAGAAAGATATCGAGAAACATAACCCAGAACCACTCTCAGTGACAACAATAATCATGACACGACAAAGGTGGAAGAAATAAATAACATGACAATTAAAGTTATGAAAAAAAATACAAATGAGCTCAAATCAGATGCGTGAAAATAAAGAGGGCGTACAGTATTCTTTTTTCAGAAGGGTAACAGAATAGTCAACATCAATTTTTAATTAACATATATCTCCATCAGCCATATGGGAAGGCATGCTGATACATTCTAAAAGGGTTGGGTGCTGCACAGGGTGGCGATAGACCATAAGTAAATTAGTTATTTACAGCCATTTTAGTTGATGAGGCCCATTCACTGGACAAATGCTATAAACCTGTCGTGCTTGTCTTTGATCTTTGTCTATATAACCTTGCTGTTTGTCTGTAAGAGCACTGTGTGTTTTATGTGTTGAGTAATATTGCTTGTTCTGTAGTCTTAAACCATGGCTGTAAACGTTTTGCTGCTTAGCGTAATGAAAAGTGCGCCGAGGTTGTACCGCTGTGGTTGAACCTGGAGGTTGATGTAGTTCTATATACATGAAAACAGTACGATCCATTAATAATATGCTCTTGTGCTCCTGTGCCTGTCCACTGGGCCGTGTGTAATGCGTTTTATTACCTTTACCAAAATACAGTTTACACATATAGGGGCTGATGTAAGGATACGTGCCAAGTAATTTGCAGCTGCAAAACACCCATATTTTGGCCAAAATCTGTGTTTTGCACACCCAAACCGCATTTGTAAATGTGGCGTATGTAAAGAATGTTTTTCACCTGGCGTTAGGCACCCGCTATCACATTAGCTGTTTGCCATCATTAATCCATTTAAATGTTATTGAAATGTATTCAAATGAAGAAAACAGCATAGAATTGGGCAGGGATCTGGAATACTAAGCACATGCAAACTTCATAATGAGATGTAAGGATCTTGCCTTGCACTTGGGCAATTGCTGACCCTCCAAAAACATTGCACCCCCTCTTACAAGGTGCAAACCATTGTAGAAGCGAGTAATTAAGAGCTGTATAAAACCTATTGCTCTCTGTACTCCTAAGTAACCTCACCTCTGGGCTGTAAGTGTGGGCGCTAAATATCCCGATGCACAGGAGGCGCTCATTGCGACCCTCATTATCATGATTGCAGCTCATTATTTGCACATGTTGAGTCATTTGCATTGCTCTTAAGCTTACATAGGCCACAGTGCAAAATAACAGCCTGGTCGCTAGACAATTTGGATTTTGCAGCTGCAATTGTTTGCACTACGTCTATCCTTACATCAGCCCCATAAGTGTTTAAATTGGAGAGTAAATTACTCAATGGCCCAAAACCTTATCTGGGGCGTTGTCCTCACCACTGTCTGTGAGAATAAGTGTATCCTTACCTCTGTCCCAAATCTATCTACACTTAATTTCCAACTGCGTCCTCTGGTCCAGGTTTCTGTACTGTGCTTAAAGTACTGGTTAGGGTTAACTATGTTAGCTCCTTCAAAGATTTTAAAGACTTCAATCAAATGGTGAACTTTAGAATAAGTGGTGGTGCTTCCTATTCCATTGTTTACACGCTTTCTTAAATATTTTATTTACTGTTTAGGCTAAAAATATAAATAGGAGGTTAGTTGACATGCTAGTGCATCTATGGTACTGTTAGCACAGTTCCCATAATTGTATTTCATTTACAAAGCAACAAAACAAATAAATAAATAGAGCAATGTATCTGGTTAGCAGTGCAATAAATCAGTACTTTATATGAAGTATAATTACTTTGACAAATGTATTTCAGTGTAGTGGTTTGCCCATGGAATTACTGTTTAATTTTTGCTAATGTAAGGAAAGTAAATCACAGAAATGAATATGGAAGAAAATGAAGTCTTCAAATGAGGTCTTTTAGCACATGAAAAATGCCAGGCCAATTAAGATCAAGTTCTTTCATACATAATTTATAAAGAGCCCTGAGCATTCATTTCTGTTAATGGAAATCATGTCTCCTCATGTCTCTGGCCAAGGAATGCAGACACAGTACAAATATCCTTTTTTTATTTAAAGTGATTTGTAACAGGGCAAGCAGCCCTGTAAATAGTTTTGTTTATTTTATTTTAGAGCGGGGTCCCCCTCCGCCCCTGTGTTATTTTGTATTGTTCATTTGTTTTATTGTAATTTATATGACGGCGAGTGCCGCAGGGCTTATTATGTATTTTGACGGCGTAACCGTTTGTTTATTTTGTTATTGTTTAGTAACGTGGATGGGAAGCCCCATCCACATGGTATTTTAAAACACTCGTGCAGAAGGTGGCCATCTCCAGAATTAATTAGGTGATTTAATTTGTTGCTAATCGGGAGATGGTCACCTGTTATAAAAGCCTGCAGCTCTCGGCACTCGAGGAGGGGATGGAAGGAGAGAGTGAACGAGAACGGAGAGAAAGAAACGTAAACGATAAAACAATACAGGAACAGTGACAGCGACAGCGAATGCCCAGCCTGACCTGTATGGTTTATTTATTATTTGGTGTGGGAGATTTGTTTTTGTTAACCCTTTTATTTTGCTCCGTGAGCGCAAGTGTTTTTGTTTAAATATTTTATTTATTTTTGTTATTAATAAAAACGGCAGCCAGCCGATTCTTTCTTTTACCTGCAGTACATTTTGTGCGCCATGCACATCCATTCACTATATATTTCTCAAGTGTGTAGTTTTGAAAAAATGCAAACATTCTTTTTTACATTTTGAAACATGTTATCTGGTACTACACTAAGGATTAGAATTCTCTGGTTTTCTCGGCTTTTTCCGGAGAAAAAACGACTAGAAACCTGTTTTTTGCGTCTTTTTGATGATGTTGGACAGGGTCCGACATTGGACCGGATAGGAATAATTGCAATGTCGGACCAGGTCCGACATAGGACCGCAAAGGGTTAAACAGTATAGCAACACCTGGGGACGTGTAACACTATATTTCTCAGAACCCCACTATTTGCTCTTTTAAATGTAGCCTTTTTTCCATGTATACTACTTTTTCAAATACTTTAGAACCATAACAATATGAGTATTGCATTACTGTGCTGTGTCCTTGTATTATTCACCAGATTGAGGGTGTAGTTAGCAAGTGTACGCATTTATTAAAACCATTGAAAACTAATTTCAGATTTACGAACAGTCTCCATTTCCAAGGTGTCTGTAACTCCGAAGTTCTACTGTAGTTCATTAGTGGGCTTTCCTTATAAAAAACAGGAAGTGTCTTTTCTTTCTCGACAGAATGCAGCATTGCAATAGCGTGTTAATCACTCACTGGCCCGCCACCAGCACAGCTTAGGCCTTTGCTATTATCACATTAAGTTCATGTAGGGTCTTTCTCTTTGCCAAACCAAGCGCCTTGATGGATAGCAATCATAGGGAGTGAAGGAGTACCATGGGGCTCTTGTCTTGCTAATAACTCTGATGGTAATTTGGGCTTCTCTGGAATGTTTCTGCGTAGGATCGAGCTCCTGACAAAACACTGCTGGCAGAGGAAGTTGATTAGTCCGGTAATGCTTGGATCTCTAGCTTTGAGACGTGGATTAATGCAGGAAAACATTCTTTTTATGTAACATTCAGTTCCTGTGACAAATCAGTGTTGAATGGGGAAGAACAGTAAATGCTGTGTTATTATTATTATTATTATTTATTTCTTAGCAGACGCCCTTATCCAGGGCGACTTACAATTGTTACGTTATTTTGACATACAATTACCCATTTATACAGTTAGGTTTTTACTGGAGCAATCTAGGTAAAGTACCTTGCTCAAGGGTACAACAGCAGTGTCCCCCACTGGGGATTGAACCCACAACCCTCCGGTCAAGAGTCCAGAGCCCTAACCACTACTCCGCACTGCTGCTGACTGTGTTGTTTTGTTATTTCAAGTACAGATGTATTTTGGTATCCCAGCGCCTTTATTACAGATCACAGGCAGGGGTGAAATTACCAATTTATTAGGTAGATAGATTACGTTTACAATTAGGCATGCAAATTCAAAGTTAGAGCCCAGCACACAGTCACGATATAGAATCAAGAAGTGCAGTTCATATTTAATGACTGGTGAAATACAATTCAAAGCTGCTGCAGTACGTCCACTGCTTTGTCATTTCAAATCTTTTCACAAAACAAAACATAAAACTTTAAAGCTACAGTGTGCAGTGCAAAAGTACACCATCAAAAAACACATTTGTAGGTGAAAAATGCTAGAATAAAAGTCGCTACATTTAAAAAATATATAAACACGTGAAATTTTTGTTTCACTAAAATAAATGGCTTTACGTAACAATAATAAATTAACGTAGCATGCAAAGTAGTAGTACAGCATTACAATGTTCAATACAAACTCTTACAAGCTGTTGTAGTGTCTAAAAAAAAAATCTAAAATATGGATTGTAGTGTAACAGGAAAGTGTAATCAATCAGACTGCGGAGTCTGTATCATCTGATCCGAAACCGCTGAACTCTTTGTCATGTGAACCTTCATCATTGATGGTGCAAGCTATTGCCTGAATCATTAATGCACAGAGCAACTACTTCTAGGCAGTTTTTCTATTTTATGTGAGCTGTGATATTTCCCTTCAGGCATTATTTGCTCACGGTTATTAAAAAACAGAAATTAATGGTGAAAATTCTACTTCCAGCAAAACAATCAGCTCTTTATTAATGGAACAAAAGCACTTTGAACTACTTGTATATATATATATATATTTTTAAATAAATATATCAATACTTTTTATATCTTCTTTATTAGGCATGAAACATATGGAAGCTGTTAATTGTGTAACAACATTACCAGAAATGAACACGCATAACAGTTTTCAGCTTTCTAATGAAATGAACAAGGAGCGCAGGTCTACCAGAAAGTAAGTTGGGAAAACAGAAATGTCTTTAACCTAGGACAGTTGCAGATATATTGTTCGTTGAAACGTGTTTCTTTCGAAACTGCATATTTGAGAACTACAAAGTAAATGGAAGTGAATTACAGGTAAGAGGAATAAAGTTATTTTGTTATCTACCACCATTAAGCTTCCAAAGAGGGTTGTTATTTTTTTATTTAAAAAAAAAAAAAATACCCTATAAAAGTTTCCAATAGTAAAGGCATAGAAAAAGTTTAATAAAGCAAAGTGAAAGCATATTGAAATGTAGGTACGTTGTAGCTTATTAAAAAAACATGGTAAAATTAACAGCATATGAAAAAAAACTTGAGACAACTGCAAAACCAACATCTTCAGCTTGTTTTGACAGACTGTTGCGTCAGTAAGAGTTGATATCCCTGATTTAGTCTTCTTTCCCTGACTCCCATCCTCTCTGGCTCTTTCCATTCTGCCTGGTCTCCCCGGGATCATTAGCTGACTTGCCATGTGTGACATGCAGACCGGCTGTGGAATAGCGAAGGATAACAGTCTTTAAAAGTGGAATATTTCAATCAAAGAGCACCTTGTTAGCAACTGAAGCGCATCTGCAAGTCTTCCAATGGTATTTATGTGTCTATCTCTAGATAATGATTGTTGCAAAGCAAAAACCAGAAAGGAAGAAACACTGTTATAGAACTTGCATGCTTTTCTCATTAACGGCAAATGGTATTCATAGATTAGTTCTGTGATCAGCTGTTTTATGTGTTTCTGAACAAGACACAGAGAATTTAATTCCCTAATATTTGGACTATAACAATAAAGCACAATTTTAGAATAATTTCTGTGTGTTGTATGGTTTATGTAGGCTATTCTATATAGTACAGTATGGTATTTTTGATAGGGTATCCCGTATAAAAGTTTCCCACAGTAAAATCTAGCAAAGTGTAATAAAGCACAGACAGTTCTATATTCTACGTTAGGCCAGGCCACACAAGCAAACTGGATGTACAGTCTTGCATACTGGGGAAGCGCTCCTCTAATTGTGATGCAGCTTTCTAAGGGCATTCATTCATTAGCACAGTATATTGATAGTGCTGCAATCTTGGGGTATCGTCTGTCTGTCTGCATGTCATATTTAATTTTCATACGTCTCAAGAACAGCTTGTCTGATAAAAATTACTTTAGTTATTGAGTTGGTCTAAGTTAGCATAACACAGATGCAGTATGACAATTTATACTGTATGACTATTCAGTTTTCAAAATATTAGGCAGTGTTAATCTCGGGGACAGTAAATTGTAAAACAGTGCACAGCAGTCTAATAATAAAATATTAGTACATTTTTTTTTTGGGGGGGGGGGACTTTTTTTAAGTGTTCAGATTTCTTGTTTTGACAATGGCGATCACATTGCTTTTTTTAAATGAGGCTGTCATTAGTTTAGACTTGACCGCACACAACGTTAAATAACACCTAGTCGTCGGCAGTATTTTGCTGTGGTTCAGGTTTATGATTAGCAAAGCTGACGTTTGGAAACCGATGAAAACGCTAGTGAGGTATTCGTTAACTTTTATCTCAATTAATTTAAAACATTCCTTCATGTACGAATGTCCTTGGGGCTTAACGACACATGCCAGTTGACACTTATGAATAGCAATGGTCGAAATCCGTCCACATACTCCTGTTTTCCCCTTACGACAGCCGTTAATCCTTTATGAATAGACCCCTCTATGTCTGTACAGTACATAATACTTATATCTATACTTATATCTATAATCCAGTAGTGATGGAACTTTTTATTGGGAGTGTCAGTATCTGGGGTAATGTCAAATGTACATTTTTTACATGTGCATACGGTGGATGTACATTGCGTTCAAAAGTTTGGAGACAACAAACAATTTGCAGCAGTACTAGGGGTGGAGATTGTATTGCCCATTTTTCCTCACTCCTTACTAAATACCCTGATATCTGTGAATAAATAATCATCTCCTCTTTAAAAATATGCTAAATACTTTAATGAGCAAGACATCTCACAAGTAGAATGGTACCCCAAAATGTTCTCCTTTTTCTAAGAAAGCAGTACAACAGACTGGGAGCGACCTCAGGCAAAACAGGACCCTTGGGAGGCGACAGCAGCAGCTGCGGACCAACGACAGGCGACGGCAGCAGCAGCAGCGGACCCTCGGGAGGTGACGGCAGCAGCAGCAGCAGCGGACCCTCGGGAGGCGAACTCGGGAGGGGAGCCCCTGGCCATGGAGGTGGCAGCGGGAGCTCCATTTCTCCCTCGTACCCTGTAACTGGTGGCTCTACAGGCGATGCGGAGCAACAGGCAGCCCCAGGCGATGCAGAGAAACAGGCAGCCCCAGGCGCTGCGGAGCAACAGGCAGCCCCAGGCGATGCGGAGCAACAGGCAGCCCCAGGCGATGCGGAGCAATAGGCAGCCCCAGGCGATGCAAGGCAGGCATCCTTGGGCGAAGCGAGGCAAGCATCCTTGGGCGGTCTGAGGCAGGCATCCTTGGGCGGTGCGAGGCAGGCATCCTTGGGCGGTGCGAGGCAGGCATCCTTGGGCGGTGCGAGGCAGGCGTCCTTGGGCGGTGCGAAGCAGGGCAGGAGCAGTCATTTCCATGACGGTGGAGGTGGAACCAGCAGGTATTCACCCTCTGCTGGTGGAGGTGGAGATGGAACCAGCAGGTATTCACCCTCTGCTGGTGGAGGTGGGAGTGGTAAGCTGTCCTCCCACGGCGCTTGAGACGGAACCAGCAGGCATTCACCCTCTGCTGGTGGAGGTGGGAGGGGCAAGCAGTCCTCCCACGGGTGGTTGAGGCGGAACCAGCAGGTATTCACCCTCTGCTGGTGGAGGTGGGAGGGGCAAGCAATCCTCCCACGGCGGTTGAGGCGGAACCAGCAGGAATTCACCCTCTGCTGGTGGAGCTGGGAGCGGTAAGCAGTCCTCCCACGGTGCTTGAGACGGAACCAGCAGGCATTCACCCTCTGCTGGTGGAGGTGGGAGGGGCAAGCAGTCCTCCCATGGGGCTTGAGACGGAACCAGCAGGCATTCACCCTCTGCTGGTGGAGGTGGCAGAGGCAGAGGGAAGCCCTGCTGCTCTGCCCCTAGCGGTGGTGGAGACAGAGACAGCTCCTGCTGCTCTGCCCCTGGTGGTGGTGTAGACAGAGGCAGCTCCTGCTGCTCTGCTCCTAGTGCTGGAGACAGTGGCGAGGGCTCCTCATCCTCTGGCGTTGGAGATGGAAGCGATGGCTCCTCTCCCTCTGGCGCTGGAGACGGCAGCGATGGCTCCTCTCCCTCTGACACTGGAGACGGCAGCGATGGCTCCTCTCCCTCTGGTGCTGGAGATGGCAGTGGCAGGGCTTTTCCGGATGGAGCTGGAGATAGCGAGAGCCCTGCCATATCTGCAGCCAGGTAGCGGATTACCATGTCAGCAACCTTCGGGAGGGACACTGGGTAGTGTTGCTTTTCCCAGGCTTCCTATTGCTCTCCATCTCTGGTCCACAGGAGGTTGATCACATCGGGGAGGGCCTCTTCAGCATTCCTCCCAGGCTCCACCAGCCAGCCCCAGATTCCCTCAGAGGAGAGTGAACTCGTCGGCCTCTTAGCAAGCAGGACCTCTCCCCCTGATGCCGGACGCTCAGGCTCCTCCATCTCCTGCCATGCGTAGCTCTGGCTGAGTGGAAGATACCTGACCTCGCCACACAGGAAGCACCACCCTTCCTCATCCAGACAGGCAAGGCAAACATCCAGCGTAGTAGAGACGCGACGGGACCTGTGACCGGCCCCGCGCTGCTCTTGATGCGCCTCCTGCTGCTGTTGCTGCTTTCTTCGGCCGCTTCTTCCCATTTTTTTTTTTTTTTTTTTTTTTCAAAACACAAAAACCACTATTCGAAAAAAACAAAAAAACGTCCTTTCCTTTCCTGGTCCGGCTGTTGGAGGCGTTGTTTGTCCCACGCAGGACACCATATGTGGCAGGATGGCTTGCAGTGGTGAGGTGTGGTGACGTCACGGACTAGAAAGTAACAGAACCAAAACAGTGGATGGGTGGGTGAAAGCTGAAACGCTACGGCATTCAGCTGCTTTTATTAAATCATAATACAAAACAAAGGATTTAAACAAATAACAAAACACAAAACAAAAAGGCGCGTTGGCCAAACAAATAGAAACAAATAAGCGTGCTGGTTTTAACCCAGCACGATACTTAGAAGTTGTTTTATTTTGTTTTCCTCGCTCTCTCCGCTCCCCGAACTCTCCTCTGTACACTCCTCCCCGCAGCACGGACAGCTGCAGGTTCTTATACTCTGGCAGAGGGGTTAACTAGCTGTTAATTATCTTATTACCCCTCGTCCCACAGTCTGCACGAGTTTAGTAAGGATGCGTGACTGTCAGCTCGTTAAATAATCAGTAGCCACGCATCCTCACAGGGTTTTTAAAATATAAATAACAAATAACAAAATTGGCTTTCGTCGTAATAAACAAATCATAATAAATAAATAAACAAAGGGGCGGTACACTCCGCCACAAGGACACACACCGTCAGACCCCTGTGTTATTAATGTTGTATTCATAGCAATCCAGTACGTCTTAGTGGAGTCAAGGCCAAGTGTCTTGCTCTTGTTTGAAGAGGGATATATTTTGTTTTGCACCTTGGCTAACCTTGGCTCCTGGTCAACTTCCTGTCATGTCATTCCAAGTGTGGATTTTTTTAAAATCAATACAAACATTAAACACGACAATAATATTCTGAATTGGGCAGCAGTGTGGAGTAGTGGTTAGGGCTCTGGACTCTTGACCGGAGGGTTGTTGGTTCAGTCCCAGGTGGGGGACACTGCTGCTGTACCCTTGAGCAAGGTACTTTACCTAGATTGCTCCAGTAAAAACCCAACTGTATAAATGGGTAATTGTATGTAAAAATAATGTGATATCTTCTAACAATTGTAAGTCGCCCTGGATAAGAGCGTCTGCTAAGAAATAAATAATAATAATAATAATTCAAATAAAGCTTCTGTTGCTACTGTATATATGTGTGACAGAATACATTTGTTATCGCAGAATTATCTTGTTATACAAGTTACTGTTTATTTTCTACAGTTTTGCTTGCAGTACTTCCAAAATATTGAGTAGTTCAGTAGACACTCATATTTATTTGCATAGAGATCCTAAGTGGCACTAATCTTGGACTACCTTTCCTAAGATTGGTGGCAATCAGAGTCTGTCAACGCTACTTAAATATTGTGAGATCAACACCCAGTGAAATCATATGATTGCCATTCACTTAATTCACAATCATGTTTCCAACACATGATGATCATGCATTGTTTAGTTAGTGTGTATTGGGTAAAAATGGAGAACTGGTAAATGGGAAAAGTCAGGTAGAATTTATGGCATTGTGCTCCTTTTTTAATTATCCAAAAGGACTAACTGCCATTGGCTGTGTTCTCTTTTGGTGCTTGTTTGTTTTTCTTCTTAAATTATTTCCATCTAGTGAAATAATTGAACTGTAAATTTGCCAATTTGAATACAGCTTTTAAAGTAAAATAAATAATTCCATGAATCCTATCTGTTTTATGTTTCCGTTAGCTGCTGTACAATGATCTTAAATGTGCAGTTTTCAAAGAAACATGTCATAGTAAACATGCTGTTTCATTTTAAAACATTTGGCACTACTTCAGGTAAAAGACCATTTCTAAGCCTTATTCACAGGATATCTGTTACACTTGCATTTCCTGGGTCATTTCACCACAGCAATGTCTTCTGGGTCAAAGCACGTTACTGGCTTAAAGCATGTGAGTCAATAGAGGAAGCAGCTGATTGGTCATTGTCAGAAAGGAAGACATTGAAGGGGTGAGGACAATTTCAGACAAAGACTAAAGCATGGCTTGCAAACATATATTTCTTTAACCACGTTTAGTGCCAGGTATCTGTTTTTCTTTTTTAATATAGTGTTTTTTATTTTATTTTGTTTTTTAAACCACATTTTAGACCTATATAACCAATGGGAGTGCACAACAGATAAGATTTATGGCAAGTTCTTTGTTTTCAGTGTTTCATTTTGAGAACTGTGGACTATGGCCTTAACATTTGAATAAGAAAGCCTTTTCTATCACTATGCATTTTATTGACACCATCACTTCTTGAACAATGCTCAGAGAGGTTTGAACACGGCAGAGTGTTGTAGGGTAGCTGTGAAGATCACAAGATATGGTTGCTGTTAGGCCCCTTGCCAGACAGTTTGACATCTCAATCAGGGCCTGTTAAACCTTTCACACTGCTCACAGATCTTACCTCCTTGGGGCTTGTTGCTGACAAACCAGCATCATATCAGTACTGGAGGCAGTGGACAGGCACAGTGTGAGGTTTGAACAAATAGCTCAGTTCACTCCAGGTGCCTAAAACTACCCTCCCTCTGTCCGCTTTGAACCAAGGAGACTCAAGTCCTGTTCTTGTTCTTGGCATCATCATACTGCATTGCATGACGATTGTCTTTGAAATCACCTCACAGCTTTGTTTAGTTCCACCCTGTCATTTTGAAGACCCATTTTGAAATATTCTCCAAACTGAAAGTGTATCTTTTCTTAAACTGTAAGTATGAAGCGATTGACAACAATCTGCACTGAGTCTAAAACACAATTTTGTAGCTGTGGCATAGGTGTACCTCCTTGAAGTATTACATCATGTTTAAATGATTGTTAATTGGAATTTTTAGGGAATGGTGTTTTTCTTTAAGCTGCTGTATCCCAGAATGTTCAGTATCATATAAGTCTACTGATTTTTGGTTTTAACCGATAAAAAACGATAAAACACCCCCAATACAAACAAAATGAAATCGGTGTATAGCCAATAAACACTGGAAAACACCGGAAAAAAACACTGGAAATGATTACTCAATTCACATTGACTTCACCCCTTTCCCATAAAAAAACCTACTATAAAAAACAAAAACAAACTACCTTTCTGTGCAAGCTGGGCAATGTCCCTCCTTCCTGACTCGTATCGATCATTGATTAGTTCTGAATACTTTAAACCCACCCCAACTACTGAGTGGCAGCAAAGACACACAAAAAACACTGGAACAATGTGCCCTTGATCATAAGGATTTAGTTGTGGAAGACAGCAAAGTAAAGAAGGTACAACTAAGTGTGCAAATACTGTCGAGTTACTACTATTGTGACAAAAAAGAAACAGCCAAACATTTTGGAAAGCTACCCAAAACAACAATTTCATACAATATATAAAGTGAAAGCCCCGAAAAAAAACGATTTACAGAAAACTCGAAAATAGCTAATATAAGCACAAAATTAAATTAATAAAAACCGAAAAACAGAAGCCTGAATTATATACTAGTCTTCTCACCACTGCCAAATAGCATGCGCCTTATACCACGTACAGCAGTAGGGGGGTTATCCAATGTCATTATCTGTTATAGATCAGGAAGCAAAACAGATATTAAAAGCTTTTGTTGCTTATAAAGGTACTGGAGCATAAAGTCCCATCTGTTAACGTTTGTTTCAAGCAAAAGTATTTTTTTAACTTTCATTTTCAAGTGACATATTTGGCTATATACCCAAGAATGCTTAGGTACACAGCCAAAAGTATAGAGTACAAATCCAGGCAGGTTATGATGAGGCTGTATAATACACTGGTGAGACCGCACTGTGTTCTGGTCACTTCAGCACCAAAGGGACATTCTGGTCCTGGAGAGTCCAAAGAAGAGGATCCTTACTAATCCTTGAGCTTAAACACTGAGCTTCAAAGATAGGCTGAAATAACTGAATCTATTCAGGTTGGAACAAAGAAGAATTAGGGGGGACATGATTGAAGTCTTTAAAATCTTAAAAGGAGTTGACAAAGTTAACCCCTAACCAGTACTTTTAAGTGCAGCACAGAAACCAGCACCAGAAGACATGGTTGGAAAATAAGTGGAGATAGACAAAGGGAAGGAGAGTGGTGAGGGTATGGAATGGGCTACTTAGTCATGTTGTTGAGGCAGAATCACTTGGCTCCATTAAGACCCTACATGACTTGAAGTCCTGAAATCAGTCAGCTACTAGGAACCGGTCAAGCTTAGATGAACCTGAGAATAAGTGTCTTGAGGCCTGAGATGGCTCCCCACAGCAACATCATTCATGTTTATTTTTTAAGCATAAATTCTATTTATGATGATAACACTATGTAACACAATTTTTGTTCCTGGGTAGTAAGTGTTATTTCCTAATTGCTTATGCCTCAAAAGTATAGAAAATGGCTATTATTCCCCACAAACTTTGCTTTGTGACCAGGACAGTGATATTTTGAAATTTACCTATTTCCAATGAGAAAAACGGGCGAATTTGTGTCTTTTCGTTCACATAAAGTCAGAAAAAAAAACAACATATGAATCCAAATTAACATGTATTTATACTAAAGTAATACAAAAATGACGACAAAAGATTTAGAAGCGAGTAGTTTTTCGAGATTTACGAT
>NW_026707488.1:0-25662 GCF_902713425.1 Acipenser ruthenus
CACTGAAACACACTGAAGCACACTGAAACACACTGAAGCACACTGAAACACACTGAAACACACTGAAGCACACTGAAACACACTGAAACACACTGAAACACACTGAAACACCTTGAAACACACTGAAACACACTGAAACACACTGAAGCACACTGAAACACATTGAAACACACTGAAACACACTGAAACACACTGAAGCACACTGAAACACACTGAAACACACTGAAACACACTGAAACACATTGAAACACACTGAAACACACTGAAACACACTGAAACACACTGAAGCACACTGAAACACACTGAAACACACTGAAACACACTGAAACACATTGAAACACACTGAAACACACTGAAACACCTTGAAACACACTGAAACACACTGAAACACACTGAAGCACACTGAAACACATTGAAACACACTGAAACACACTGAAGCACACTGAAACACATTGAAACACACTGAAACACACTGAAACACACTGAAACACACTGAAGCACACTGAAACACACTGAAACACACTGAAGCACACTGAAACACATTGAAACACACTGAAACACACTGAAACACACTGAAACACACTGAAGCACACTGAAACACACTGAAACACACTGAAGCACACTGAAACACACTGAAACACACTGAAACACACTGAAACACACTGAAACACACTGAAGCACACTGAAACACACTGAAACACACTGAAACACATTGAAACACACTGAAACACACTGAAACACACTGAAGCACACTGAAACACATTGAAACACACTGAAACACACTGAAACACACTGAAACACACTGAAGCACACTGAAACACACTGAAACACACTGAAGCACACTGAAACACACTGAAACACACTGAAACACACTGAAACACCCTGAAACACACTGAAACACACTGAAACACACTGAAACACACTGAAACACAGACGTTTTAGGTGTTATATTTGTAGCAGCAGCGATGCAATTTTAAAGCTTGTCACCATTTTTCAACTTTTTTTTTACTTAATACAAAAATGCAGTTTCTGCTCAATTTGTAATAAAGCAGTACTTGTTATATGATCCTGATACTAATCGTCATATAAACAGAGCCTTCTGAGGACACAGACGTTTTAGGTGTTAACCCTAATATTTGCAGCAGCAGCGATGCAATTTTTGTGAGGGTCTGGAACCAACTCCCCAGTAATGTTGTTGGAGCTGACACCCTGGGATCCTTCAAGAAGCTGCTTGATGAGATTCTGGGATCAATAAGCTAATAACAACCAATGAGCAAGATGGGCTAAATGGCCTCCTCTCGTTTGTAAACTTTCTTATGTTCTTATGTGTTCTAAGAATCCTGGGAAACCTGGAATGCCTGCTTTTTGTACTGAAGTGTCAATAAAGCAGTTCTTTAATAGGTAAGTTGACAATCTCTGAGCAATAATGCTGAAGAAAATCTTGCCTTCTACGTTTAATAGGGAAATAGGGCGAAACTGACTGATGCTTGTAGAATCTTTTTCTTTAGGTATAGACTCCACCTGCTCAGCCCCATGCTCTTGGTACAACCTGTTTTTCCCATACCACTTTCATCAATTTCCACAGGATTCGTAGAACAACTCCTGAAGCACCATTGTACACTCTGTACGGAACTCCATTAGGCCCTGGAGATGATGAAGCCCTTGCTTTTTTCACAGCTTGCTCTATTTCTTTCCACTTAGGTGCACAGTCCTCAGTTTGGTTTTCTGGTGGATTGATAGGTGGGATGTCTGAAGGAATTGACATAGGCTCCTGCCTTTTTGAATCAGTATGTGTTTCCTCCAAATATCTCTAACAGCTCAAACTTAGATGCTTTTAGTGTGCCATTCTTCTCACTGGTGAATAACTTCTTTAGAAATTTGAATGGGTCTTTATAAAAGTTAGTTCTCGCATGCTCCTTCTTTTTGTAGCGTTTCCGTAAGCGCTCAGCTCTGCGCAATGTTGCAAGCTTATCTTTTATGACCCTTTGTAAGAGATTGAGTCCCTCCTTCTGACTTTGTTCTGCTCTTCTCCATTGCTTCCTCAGCTGTCTCCTTTCTCTAACTAAGCGTTCAATCTCATGCTGCCGTCTAGACTTTCCAGGTATAGTTTGTACTTTTCCTTCCTTTTTTCAACTCCAAACCTCTCACTTCCATATGCGTAGATGATGTCCCAAAATTTATCCAGCTTCTTTTCAACTGTTCCACTTAACCTTTCCAACGCAAAGCAGAGATCTGTGTTTACTGTGTCCCACACAGTTTTCTCCGAAGATCTTGGCCATTTAACTCCAGGCTTGTGCCCGTTGAGGTTCTTTTCTCTCTTATGCTGGTTTGCCTGACCGGGTTCACAAGGATCATTAGGTTCATCACTAATTGTATCCATGCAAGTCCTCCTCACATCTATGACAGGGGTGCTGATATCCTGCGAACTATGGTTTGCTTCCTGTCACTGGATTTCATTCGACCGACTTGACTGACTTCGAAAGAAGTACTGATCAATGCGAGATTATCACCTCCTCGAGCTTGAAATATTTTTGGTATGCCACGGTATTTAAGAGCTGAAACTGAATGTTTGGCATCTACAAAATGTCTAGCTAGTGGTGAATGGATATCTTTTCTCATAATTGAACTTTTATGGTTGCTCATTAATGCGCAATCGTAACTGTCTAGTAGTTTTACCAACATATTGCAAATGGCAAGGACAAGAAATCAAATAAATGACATGCGTTGAAGCACAGGTCATCACTTGTAAGATACTGTACTCTTTTTGTTGTATGGCTTGTAAAATTCTTAGTTTCAAATGCATTATCACTTTATAACCGTGAGAGCATGTAGTTGTGGCCGAGTGGTTAAAGTGATGGAATAGAAATCCTTTGGGGTTTCCCTCTGCAGGTTCGAATCCTGCTGACTATGTAAGCTTTCTTTTTAAATGTATGTGCTCATTGTTAATACATGTATAAAGCCCAGGAAGTCTGAAATATTACTGGTTGTACTTCATATCGCTTCGGTTCATTTTGTTAAAGAATGTTCATTTTGGCGCCATTACAAATGAAAAAAAGAAAAGTCATGGTCCATACGGGGATTGAACCCGCGACCTTGGTGTTATTAGCAACACAAGCTAACCAACTGAGCTAACGGCCACACACACAAAGCTACATACTAAAACCCGAGAAAAACAAGTCCTGCGGACATTATGATTGTTCTACCCAGATGTTCTCATGTTAAACTGAACAATAACACATTCAAAGTATTGGAAAGGCATAATTAGAGGCCTCATCATAATGAGGCAGTTTAACAATGTGAAGGAAGTGGTGAGGTGCGAGCTTGCAGTGACTTTCTCTCATTTAACGACCTTGTGATTTGAATAGTAACAAGAAAAACAAATCTAATTACCAAGCTTTCGGTGGACGTTTAAATAAATAAATTAACAAAAAGTTTTGTCAGAAGTGGGATTTGAACCCACGCCTCCAGAGAAACTGTGACCTAAACACAGTGCCTTAGACTGATTGGCCATCCTGATTTACACAAATGACTTTGCACCACACTGCAGTACACTGCTGAACCTCCAATGTCTGACGCTGCAGTAAATCACACGTGTGTGCGTGAACTTATTCTTTTTCTGTTTATATTAGACCAGAGTGATCGCTTCATGGTTAGAAACAAATCAGAACAGTCTGTTAGCAAATTAACTTCATCAAAAAACCACAAAGACATTACATACATGTTACAGATATATTTCATAGACAGAACAGTTGTAATATAATTGAGTACATTTCTAAACAATCCGCTAGTAACAGACATAATCTCAAAGCACTATAATTTATTCAAGCTCTTATGAAAGATAAGTATCCTTGCGCATTATATCACAGAAAACATGATAATCCTAGCTCTTCATTTAATCCCTCAGGCTGTACCGTATGGAGATTGAAGATCCATTTAGATTCACATTGTAATAGTTTTTAATCGAGATTACCGCCTCTGCAATCTTGAAATATTTTTTGTATGCCACAGAATTTAATATCTGAAACTGAATGTTTGGCATCTACAAAATGTGTAGCTAGTAGTAGATGAATACATTTTCTCCTAATTGAACTTTTATGCTTGCTCATTAATGCACAATCGTAACTGTCTAGTAGTTGTACCAACATATTGCAAATGGCAAGGACAAGAAATCAAATAAATGACATGAGTTGAAGCACAGGTCATCACTTGTAAGATTCGGTACTCTTTTTTCATCGTATGGCTTGTAAAATTCTTAGTTTTAAATGCATTATCACGGGCGGCACAATTACGACATGGAAAAAATCCAGTAGATTTGTCCAGTACACCGAGATCTCTCGAACATCTAAACGAGTCAGCCCTTAATAAAGACCGTCCGTGTTCATTTCGGCGTATATGACATTGTCTATACACAATAGCTGTTATGTAAGCCTATTGGTATCAAATCGATCGCAATTAATGTGTTATATGTTTCCTGCCAGTTTGATAGTTTTAATCAATCATCGAAAAAGCAGCAGTGCTTTGCAACTGTAGTTAGTCTTTTGTACTTTTTGATGATACCCACTCAGAACGTGTCTGCTTCCTCCAGGCCCCTAAGGAACACTGGAACGGTCATCAATAACAGCGAGCATTTGGCTGAAAACAACACTCGCTGTCCCCTTCACGCTCAAAAACAAACACTTTCACTCCTCCTCATGGATAGCGAGTCCAAACACTTTAGAAACGCATTTTGCTAGCTTTATATAAAAGTTTATTAGAAAAATCCATTACATAATCACATCACCAAAACATACATTTTACAAAAATAAATCTGTCATTGAATTAATTTTCCATTTTTTCATTGCATTGTTTTTACCCAAGTTCTTAATATCCATCCAGATATAATCTTTCACTCTACCAAAAACAATTTTACAAAAATCAATTTCTGTTGCTTGATTTTTTGTTTTATTATACAGATTCATGTTTCTCAACAACCACAAAGCTTCTTTGGCACTGTTGATGATCAGCCATGCCTTCTTCCAATGATCTGTTTTTAAACCCCCTCTTGGCCCAACATAATCACATTCCATGTCAATTCATTTGTTTTGATAAATTTTTTCAGAGGCACTTTTACCCTCCCCCAACATCCTTTAGCAAACTTACAGTTACAAAAGACATGTTCCACCGATTCAGTTTCCTTACAATCAACTCTTACACATGTATCTGTCATTGCCATTTGTCTTTTGTACATAAACTGCCGACAAGGTAAGCGTGCATGTACAGATAGCCAAGCTATATCCTTCTGAGTATTAGATAAGCCAGGATATCCTACATTTCTCCACACAACTGTTGACACGTCTGCACACTGAAAATTAACTTTGATTAATTTATTATTTGCCAGTTTCTTTTTCTGCAAATCTTTAAGTTTCCACTTTGCTTTTGGCCAATCCATCAGATCATATTCTAAAATAAACCTTGAAGCCTTCTTGTATACAAAAGGCATCATCCAACTGTAGGGCACTGTCAAATTTATATGAATTAAACCCATCCTTCTTAAAAATTGTCCAAAAAAAACCTGGCAAAGAAACTACATTTCTTATTCATCTGAAGAATTGTGTTAATTAGAAAACAGACAAAATTTGCATACAAATAAAAAATGACATTAGGAAAACCTTTCCCTCCATTTTTCTTCTCCAACATTACAGTTTCCCTTTTCACCTTTTCCATTCTCCCTCCCCAAAAGAAAATGAACAGCTCCCTATTAATCGATTTGCAAGACGCTCTATCCGGAGGAAAAACCTTTGCTACATACAAGAGCATTGACATAAACACCACTTTAATAATTCAAATGTTACCTTCCATTGACAGCTTTCTGGAATTCCAGAAAGTGATTTTCTTTCTCACTTTACCCATCACCTCCACCCAATTCCTTACCCCACTCACATTTTTATCAAAAATCATGCCTAAAACTTTAATGTAATCATTCTTCAATTTTAACATTTTCTTAAATTCATCTCTCTCCTCCCACTCCCCCATACAAAAAGCCTCACTTTTCTCCATATTGATTTTTGAACCAGAAGCTTTCCCATACAAAACCATAATTTTCAAAGCTTCATGTATGCTAAGGCTTTAACCTCCTGATGATCAGAGCCAGGAATTACCACCCCCTCAATCTGTGTATTCTTTCTAATTCGTAAAAGTGCAGGTTCTAAACAATAAATATATAACAGGGGTGATTAAGGGCACCCTTGTCTCACCCCTGACTTCACCTCAAAACCACCAGACATAAATCAATTAACAATAACTTCACTACTGATGCCTCTGTACAGCATCTTCACCCATCTAACAAATCTTTGATCCAAACCCATGTACTCCAAAACTTTAAACATAAAACAATGATCAACCCGATCATAGGCCTTTTCTTGGTCAAGATTAAACATAAAGGTGACTCTCTCTCCTTTGAATAGATAAATGCATCTCTAATCAATACTAAATTCTCAGCAATAGCTCTTCCTGGAACACCACATACTTGGTCAGGATTAATTAAACATTATTATCTTGGACAAGATCTTATAGTCACAATTGAGGAGACTAATAGGCCTCCAGTTTTTCAGCTCCTCTTTTTCCCCTTTATTTTTAAATATGAGAGTTATCAGCCCTTCCCTCATAGAATCGCTTATTAGTCCACTACTCAAACATTCATTGAAAACTTCTAATAGATCTTCTTTAATCAATTCCCAAAATGTGCAATAGAATTCTATGGGCAACCCATCTGATCCAGGAGTCTTACCTGTTTTAAAAGAAAAACATGCTTCTTTAATCTCATCCAAATTTATATTCCTCAACAAATCATTATTCTCTTCTAATGTTACCTTGGTTTCCAGACTTTTAAGAAACAAATCTTGTATTACAGGATCTGTTTCTCTCGCTTCATAAAGAGATTTATAAAACTCCTCAGCAATTTTTAACATTTCATCTTTTCCTTTCAGAACTCCCCCATTCTCTTCTTCTTAAACATTACTTTAAAGAAAAAACTACTACAAGTCTCGTTTTCTTCCATGTACTTGACTCTAGCCCTAAACATAACCTATTTTTCCATTTATAAAAACATCTTATACAGTTTCTCCTTAATATCTCTTATTTCCTCCTGGAAATCAAACCCCTGACTCTGCAACCCAAACAAGATTTGTAATCTTTTTTGTAATTTAGCATATTTATTTTTCCTTTCCTCTGCCCTCCTCCTTCCTAGTGATATAAAATAGCCTTTTGTCCAACTCTTTCCCACCATTCACACACCGAATCAAAACACACTTTCAACTCTTTCCACTCTGTATACCTTTTTTTAAAAGCCTTAACCAAATCCTGATTCTGTAACAATGCACAATTAAATTTCCAAGAACCTCTTCCATATTCAAATTTGTTAACCAGTTCAACAGATACCACCAAACTCTTGTGGTCTGAAAAAAAAATTCCAATTTTTCACATTTCAAAACTGTGATACGAAACAAAAATCTATTCTAGAAAAGGAGGACTGTGCTTTATTGAACCATGTAAAACCAGGGTCTAATGGGCAAAAGCATTTTGCTGCATCCTTCAAGTGAGCATCTTTCACTATTATTTTTAACAATTTTCCTGATTCATCTAAATTCCGCTTCCTTTTATCAGCAGGTAACAATCCACAATTAAAATCTCCCGCCACTATTAAAGTTTTGTTGCTCACTAAAAGCAATCTTAAGTGTTCAAAAATATGTTCCCTCTCTGCACATGTTTGAGCCCCATAAATATTCACTAAACACATTTCTGTTTCATGATACTTTATATCAACTGCTAACAAACGCCCTGGAATTATATCAGAAACAGATTTAACTTCAATATGAGGGTTTTTACACAGAATCCCCAACCCTGCAGCCTTTTCTACATTTGATCCCGCCCACACAGATTCCATTCCTTTTTTAAATTTGCATAATCATTTGAAAAGGAAATACTGCACTCTTGTAAAAATATAATATCTGCACTAATAGAGTTCAGGTAACCAAAAACACTCTTTCTCTTATCAGCCCCTTTAATACCTCTAACATTTACAGAACATAAATTCAATATCATCATTGTACAAACAAGAATGACAGAAAAAAACACAAACTGAATCATTTTTTGTCCCTTTTTTCCCCTTTCTTTTTCTCTCCCACGTTATGCCACTGATCGTCTCCTCTTGTGTTCTCAATATTGTCCTTGTCTTTGATTGTATTGTTATCAGCTCCTTTATCTTTGTCTTTGTTTGTGGCAGCCATCTTGTCTTTGTCTTTGTTTGTGGCAGCCATCTTGTCTGTGTCTTTGCCCGTGGCAGCCATCTTTTCATTATTATCTGACTCGCCCTCTGCTGCAACTGCTGGTTTCAAAAAAACAGACACAGCAGAGAAAGTCTGCACATCTCCCTCCTCCAGAAATGTAGAGCCCTGGAAATCAGTTCTTTCAATTTCCAGCCCCCAAGTTGGAGTGTCTGGACTACTAATCACAGTCAGGTACTTTTCTTGCTTCCCAATATGTGCAAGTAAATGCTCTCTTTCCTGATCGTGCACAACATCAGGGGCAATATTAACCCCCCCGACTTTTTTTTTTAGCCACAGCCTGTTCTTCAGGCTTCCGTTTACCGGTCTGCTGTATTATCTCCATTTCATTATCAGCGTTATCCTCCTCTGCAGAGACATCAGGCTCATTTTCCGAAAAATCGGAGCTATACAGGTCCTCTTTAAGACTCCCATCTTCATCCTGCTGTTCCTCTGTTCCCTCTTTGCTGACTTCCTCCTCCCTTTCGACATCCTGCTGTTGTGTTACTCTCTGTCATTTAACTATATTGGTATACAAATCTGGGCAAGTTTTGAAAACATGGCCCTCTTCCCCACACAGATTGCATTGTTTTTCCTCATGGCAGAGAGCAGTTACATGCGGCCCTCCACAGTTCTTGCATTTAGTTACAGAACAATTCACAGCCAGGTGTCCCAGTTGTCCACAGTTACGACACAGCTTCGGCATCCCATTGTATACAACAAACCCACAAGCTGCCACCAAAGTCACATTACTGGGAAGGTGACGCATTCCATCGATGCGAGGCTGGCATCATTGGGCGGTGCGAGGCTGGCATCCTTGGGCGGTGCGAGGCAGGCATCCTTGGGCGGTGCGAGGCAGGCATCCTTGGGCGGTGCGAGGCAGGCATCCTTGGGCGGTGCGAGGCAGGCATCCTTGGGCGGTGCGAGGCTGGCATCCTTGGGCGGTGCGAGGCAGGCATCCTTGGGCGGTGCGAGGCAGGCATCCTTGGGCGGTGCGAGGCAGGCATCCTTGGGCGGTGCGAGGCAGGCATCCTTGGGCAGAGCAAGGCAGCAGGTATTCACCTTCTGCTGGTGGAGGTGGGAGGGGCACGCAGTCCTCCCACGGTGGTGGAGATGGAACCAGCAGGTATTCACCCTCTGCTGGTGGAGGTGGGACTGGTAAACTGTCCTCCCACGGCGCTTGAGACGGAACCAGCAGGCATTCACCCTCTGCTGGTGGAGCTGGGAGGGGCAAGCAGTCCTCCCACGGCGGCTGAGGCGGAACCAGCAGGCATTCACCCTCTGCTGGTGGAAGCAGCAGAGACAGAGGCAGCTCCTGCTGCTCTGCTCCTGGCGGTGGAGGTGGCGGAGGCAGAGGCAGCTCCCGCTGCTCTGCTCCTGGCGGTGGAGGTGGCGGAGGCAGAGGCAGCTCCCGCTGCTCTGCTCCTGGCGGTGGAGGTGGCGGAGGCAGAGGCAGCTCCCGCTGCTCTGCTCCTGGTGGTGGCAGAGGCAGCTCCCGCTGCTCTGCTCCTGGCGGTGGAGGTGGCGGAGGCAGAGGCAACTCCCGCTGCTCTGCTCCTGGCTCCTGGAGGCGTTGTTTGTCCCACACAGGACACTATATGTGACCGAGCAGCTGTTGCAGTGACGTGTGGGTAGTAATGTCACGGACCAGGAAGTAACAGTAAACAAAAGGCAATGGATGGAATGGTGGAACCGCTTTATTAAATAATAAAACGAAACAAAAGGTTTAAACCAACAACAAAACAACACAACAAACAAAAAGGCGCATTGGCCAAACAAATATAACTAAACAAATAAGCGTGCTGGTTTTACTCAGCAGTTGTTTACACTCTTTCTCGCTCAAAACCTGTCTCACCTCTGACACTCCCCCGAGCACGGACAGCTGCAGATTCTTATACAGTGACCATCTCCCGATTAGCAACAATTAATCAATGAATTAACTCTGGAGATGGTCACCATCTGCACGAGTTTATTAAATTACTGCTGTGGATGGGACTACCCATCCACGCTACTAAGCAAAACAAAACAATCGACTACGCCGTCAATATATAAATACAAAACAATACCCACGGCGCGTCGCCGTCATCTATACATAAATACCGATAATAATAATAATAATACAAAACAAATACAAAATAACACAGGGACAGAGGGGGAAACCCCGTTCTAAAAGTAAATAAATACGTACAGGGCTGCTTGCCCTGTTACACTTGTATATAATGAGAAACGTTCAACAGCTCAGAAACGCCATAATAGAATCCAATGCCTTTACAAATGTGTTCTGAAACTGTTCATTTTTCTCTCAAATGCAGTTCTCAAAAAATGGTTTTGCCTACTTTTTTATTATTATTATTTTTTCCAGAGTAAGACCAAAAGGCAAACATCCAGGAAATAGGTAAACACCGCTACAGCGCTTGAACTGTCTCAACAAACGTTTAGCTCTAAAACGTGTACATTGAAAGTCTATTAACAGCTTTAACACAATCATCTGTGTTCCAATAGCGGTTTATCCACAGGGTGATCAATAAAGTGACTGCTGGCTTTGTTCACATATTAACAAGACATTTCAGGATTCACGCATATTCTGAACAAGCACACTAGAATATGGTAGTGAAAGTGTCAGAAGGCGACGGGAAGGGGGGTTCGCAGAAGTCTGCAGTCCTTACCCACCTCTTGCTTAGCGAAGCAATAATTTAGAAGTAGCCGACTACGCCAGTATGGATTGTAACCATGCACACAATAAATATAACATTAGGTTGAAAAAAGAAAACTCTATATATGCCTAAGTTGTTCAATGGTTTATTAAACAATTAAAACAGAAAGAAACACATACAGTACTTCATGAAATGAGTAGGGGGCCTCTTCCTAACAGCTATCTAATCCTGAGGGGGTTACAACTACGTCCTACCTGCAGCTTTGGCCAAGTTCTCCCCTGCTTTATCGTAAGCAAAATTTAACTTTGCTTGGTGAGTCTGTACCCACTCACTAACATCCTGTCTGTTCTTCTCAGTAGCGGTACCAAAAATCATATCAACCGGTAGTCTAGCATGTTGACCAAACATTAGGAAGAACGGAGCATACCCCGTAGAGGCATGGATGGAGTTATTATACGCATGGACTAGTTCCAGCAAATACTCATGCCATCTTTCCTGTTTCTCTGCTGCTAACGTACCTAACAGATTGAGGCGGGTCTGGTTAAAACATTTGCAACCGCCTTTCCCCGGGGGGTGGTATGGCGTATTGCGGCTCTTACGGCACCCATAATATTCACACAGTTCCTTAATCAGGAGAGACTCAAAATTTGCACCTTGATCAGCATGGAACCTCTCTGGACACCCAAAGGATCAAATTACTTGGTGCCAGAGTGCATGGCCGACAGTAGTTGCGGTTTGATCTTGGGTGGGAACCACCCATGCAAATTTTGAAAATAAATCTGTGATCACTAACAAGTTCTTAAACTGATCGCTCGGCCTACTCAAATTCAAAAAGTCCATGCTCACTATCTCCAATGGGGCACTTACTTGAATGGGGAGTAGAGGAACCTTTCCCTCCGGCTTTCATTTCCTTAGGAGACAGCGGGAGCAGGCTTCTAGCCAACGGAGAGCATCAGCTTCCATTCCAGGCCAATAGAAAGCTTTCTTCAAGATAGACAACGTATTTTCATTTCCCTGATGGCTCGTCTGTTCATGGCAGATAGGTAAGTTTCTGCTTCAAGTAATTTTAAATTAACTACATTCAGGAACCTTGTAAGGTGGTGTTTGAATTCGGTGAGGCAGTGTGTGATTAATACCAGGTGAGTGTGGTTAAATTGAATAGAAGTTGATTTGCTATCTGATTGGTTTCCACACAGTTTAGTTTTTTCTTTTCCTACCCAGTTGTTATATTAATCAGACAGGCTAGTTGTGCGCCAGCAAACCGAAGAGCCTCAACAAAAGAGCCGGGAGTCTAGCTGTGGCAGTCTAGCTGTGGGAGTCTAGCTGTGGGAGTCCAGCAAGGGTAGTCCTGCGCCGAGACACTGTTGGAATAGATCCGAACCTAACAGCGCTCTGGAAGATGCCATCTACTAGTCAGGTCTGCACCCTCCACCCCACCGCTCCCACTCTGCCTATTTGTCTCCCCTGTCCTGCTATGACTGTCTTTCACATCCCTGTTCTGTCCTCTAGTCCTCGTCCTCGTCCTCTGCCCTCTCTCCGCTGCTGCTCCTCCAACCCCTCTAACCTCATCCCTCTACCTCTCCCCCCCTCCCGCACACTCTCTGGTGCACTCTGGAACTGTCACTCTTCTGCTAACAAAGCTGATTTCATCTCTGCCTTTGCCTCCCACCTCTCTCTCGATTTCCTTGCTCTCACTGAAACCTGGCTGTCCCCTGATAACACTGTAACTCCTGCTGCCCTGTCCTCTCTCTATGTCCTGTCCCATACCCCGCATCTCACTGGACGGGGAGGTGGGACTGGTCTTCTCCTCTCTCCCTCCTTACTCTCATCGCTCTCTGTTAACACCTTTGAATTTCATGCTGGCAACTAACCTCTCCCTGTCAACTCCTGCTAATTGTACTGTACCGTCCCCCTGGACCTCTCGCTCACTTTCTCGATGAACTCGACTATCTACTCTCCTCCCTCTGTCTATCCCAACTGTCCTGTTAGGTGACTTCAATATCCATCTCTCCAACCCCAGCCACTCTGCTGGATTCTTCCCTCTCCTTCACTCCTTCGACTTCTGTCTCTCTCCATCCCCCCCTACCCACAAAGCTGGCCGTCAACTGGACCTCACCTTCTCCAGGGCCTGCTGCCCCTCCACCCTCTCTGTCACCCCCTGGACCTCTCTGATCACTATTTCATCTCTTTTTCTCTGTCTCTCCCCTCTTTCCCTGCTCCTCCTACCCCAATTGTCACCTCTCGCTGTAACCTCCGCTCTCTCTCCCCCTCTGTCCTTGCCTCCACTGCTCTCTCTCACCTCCCTCCCATCGACTCCTGCTCACAACTCTTTGCAGACTCTGTTACCTCCACCCTCTTCTCCTCCCTCGACTCCCTCTGTCCGCTCACCTCCCGACCTGCTCGCCCCTTCCCTCCCCAACCCTGGCTCTCCTCTGGACTCCTCTCAGCAAGAACCACACTGTGATCTGCTGAAAAGAAATGGAAGAGAACCAAACTCCCTGCTGCCCTAGATCTCTACCGCACTCTCCTCTCCTCCTTCTCCTCTAGTCTCTCCTCTGCTAAATGTACTTATTTCCAATCTGTAATCCAAGCCTCCACTAACAACCCACGTAAACTATTCTCTACCTTTTCCTCCCTCCTAAACTCTCCCCCCTCCTCCTCCCTCCTCTATCTCCTCTGATGACTTTGCCTCTTCTCTTCTAAAATCTCAGATATCCGCAAACTCTTTAACTCCTCTCTCTCCCCCGCACCCCCTCCCGCTCCAAACCCTACACCCACTGCATCCCCTACTAACTCACCCTCCTTCTCCATCTTCTCTTCCCTCTCAGACTCTGACCTCTCCTCCCTGCTCCAGGGTCACAAACCCACCACGTGTGCCCTAGACCTCCTCCCCACTCACCTCTCTGCTTCCCTTCATCTCCTCCCTTCTCAACAAGCCTCTATCACTCCCCTCCTCAAAAAACCTACCCTCGACTCCACCTCCCTCCAGAGCTACCGTCCTGTCTCCCTCCTACCCTTCCTCTCCAAAACCCTTGAGTGGGCTGTACACCGCCAGCTCTCTGCTTTCCTGTCCAACCACTCTCTGCTTGACCCTCTCCAATCTGGCTTCCGCTCTGCTCACTCCACTGAAACCGCCCTCCTGTCTGTCACTAATTCACTAAACTCTGCCCGAGCTGCCTCTCTTTCCTCTATCCTAATTCTCCTCGACCTCTCTGCTGCCTTTGACACTGTCGATCACTCAATTCTACTATCCTCTCTCGCTGACCTGGGAATCTCTGGCACTGTTCTGGCCTGTTTCTCCTCCTACCTCTCCAACCACACTTACCAGGTAACCTGGCGTGGCGCAACCTCCACACCTCGCCCTCTCTCAACAGGAGTCCCCCAAGGGTCAGTCTTAGGTCCTCTCCTGTTCTCTCTCTACACCCGCTCCATGGGCCCCCTCTTCACATCCTATGGTTTCTGATGATGCTCAGATTTTCCTCTCCTTCCCCACCTCTGACTCCACCATCCCCTCCTGTATCTCTACCTGTCTGTCTGCTATCTCCTCCTGGATGCACTCGCATCACCTCAAACTCAACCTCTCTAAATCTGACCTCCTGTTCTTTCCCTCCTCCTCCTCCTCCCCCTCCTTTGATCTCTCTATCTCCGTTCCTCTGGAATCTACCACACTCTCTCCCTCCTCCTCAGCTAAGAACCTCAGAGTCACCCTGGACCCCTGCCTCTCTTATTCCCGGCACATCTTCACTCTGGCACGCACTTGCCGATTTCACCCTGAACAACATACGAAGATTCCGACCCTTCCTCACCAACTACGTCACCCAGCTCCTGTTCCAGGCCCTGGTACTCTCACGCCTAGACTACTGCAACTCCCTCCTGGCTGGCCTCCCTGCGTCCGCCACCCGTCCGCTCCAGCTCATCCAGAACTCCGCTGCTCGCCTAGTGTTCTCTCTGCCTCGCTTCTCCCACGCAACTCCACTGCTCCACTCACTCCACTGGCTCTTGATCACCGCTCGCATCCAGTTCAAGACTATTGTACTAGCCTACAGATGCCTTGACCAGACTGCACACAGCTACCTCCAGACCCTCATCTTTCCCTACACCCCCACTCGACCTCTCCGCTCCTCCTGCACTGGAAGACTGGTTCTACCTCCTATACGCTCCCCTGCCTCCAGAGCCCACTCCTTCTCCACCCTCGCCCCGCAGTGGTGGAATGACCCTCCTACAGATGTCAGGACTACCCAGTCCCTGACCACCTTCCGGCGCCTCCTCAAGACTCACCCTTCAGACAGCACCTGTTGAACTCCTCTTTTTTCCCTCTGGACACTTATCACCCTCCCTTAAATGTACTTTACTTGTTCTTATCTGCCCCCTATTTTACTGCATTTAATCCTGTACTTTAGAGTACTGTAATATGTCAATTGTTATTTAATCTGTAGTATTTTGTATTTAATTATATCCTGATATAACTATCACTGACACTGTTATCTGCTCCTTTATTGAATAGTATTTTGTCATACTTGTACTTGCTAGAACCAAAGTCATTGTATTTATCTTGCTCTTAATTGTATTATTACTTGTACTGTGATCCTTGAAATGTATTTTTGTTTACGACTGTAAGTCGCCCTGGATAAGGGCTTCTGCTAAGAAATAAATAATAATAATAATAATGGTACTCCTCTTTGAACGTGTGGGTTGTAGTGCATAGTGACTGGGTGATGCAGGTGCTCCAGAGAAAGACAAACACAAAGTTCACGGTTCAAGTTCCTTTTTATTCCTTGAACAGGAATTAAATAATAAAGCTGGCTCTCCCCAGCAATGGGTATTGCCAGCGCCAAAACAAGGGGTTGCAGTCCCGAAATAATAATCCCAAAACACAAACGCAACACAAACACAGACACGTCTCCGGACAGTGAGTGCTCGAGTGCAGGTGCGGTGCTGGATACAGTGATGCCGGGTAAGTGCAGGTGCGGTGAAGTCCGGGTGAATCGCTGGCCTCGGGCTGCAGCTCCCAGATCCGTGCTTACTCAGTCTAACAGACAAAACACACACGATTACAACAACAAACCAAACACTTAATCTCCTTCCAAACAGTCCTCGTTTCCTCACATCAACCACAACAAAGGAACCGATTATGGCGTCACGTCACCCTAAAGTACCCTCAGCCCCGCCCCCTCCGATAGCTAGTTCAATCACGTCTCCTCCAATTCATGAATGAAACTTTGCCTACCGTACTAGGGCGGGGACTCCTGGTACCGTGACGCCATCCCTTTCCTGAATGGCTGGCTTCCGACTGCCCCCGGAATGAACTGCCGAAACATTCAGTATGGGGCACGCAATTCCTGCTGTACAGTGCTCTCAGAGGTCGAGAGGGAGATTGTTGATTCAGATTCATTCGCTCTTTGTCACATATCCCACCGCTCATAGTGAAGCCGAAGGAACACTCGGCTGAATCTACCTTGCCCATTACACCCCCCTCCCAGGAAAAGTAATCCACATTTTGATGATCTCTCCTGGCACGATGTGTCATGAAATACATGAATGGTTGCAGCGCCAGATACCACCGAGTTATCCGGGCGTTGCTATCCTCCAGTGACAAGACTGAATGAATGACCCAAGAGGTAATAGCGTAAGGTTTGAGTGGCCCATTTAATGGCCAGACATTCCTTTTCTATGACGGAGTAGTTGCGCTCCCGAGGGAGCATTTTTTTGCTTATATACAGGATAGGGTGTTCTACTCCATCGACCCGCTGGGACAAGACCGCCCCCAGACCAACATCCGAAGCGTCGGTGTGGAGGAGGAATTCCTTATCAAAATCTGGTGTGATCAGGGCGGGGGCTTGGCAGAGTCGTTGCTTAATGGTATCAAAAGCCCCCTGACACTCTCCTGTCCATTTAATTAAATTTGGTGCGCTCTTCTTAGTGAGGTTCACTAGAGGGTTTACCACTGTGGCGTACTCGGGGATGAATCGACGGCAATAACCGGCCAACCCCAAGAAAGACCTCACCTGGGACTTGGTTTTCGGGATTGCCGCGTCCATCAAAGCCTGGACTTTGGTGGCGATGGGTTTCACCTGCCCATGTCCCATAATAAATCCCAAATATTGTGTTTCTTCTTTGGCAAATGCACATTTACCCAAGTTGGCTGTCAGCCGGGCTACCCTCAGAGACTGCAAGACGGCTGCGACCCTAGCCAAATGCTCCCGCCAGGTGGAGCTGTAAATCACCACATCATCAATATACGCTGCTGCATATTCACGATGTGGGCGTAAAACCTGGTCCATTAGTCTCTGAAAGGCAGCGGGCTCACCATGTAGCCCAAACGGCATGGTTGTGAAATGAAACAGACCATCAGGGGTAAAAAATGCAGTTTTCTCACGTGATCTGCTGGTTAAGGGGATCTGCCAGTATCCCTTCATCAGGTCCAAAGTCGAAATGAACCTCGCCGTTCCCAGTCTGTTGAGAAGCTTGTCGACCCGAGGCATGGGATATGTATCGAACTTGGCAATAGCGTTCACCTTGCGGAAATCAACACAGAAGCGGTTGGTGCCGTCCTTTTTGGCCACTATCACAATTGGACTGCACCACTCGCTCCTGGAAGGCTCAATCACCCCAAGCTCGAGCATCCCCCGCACCTCTTTATGAACGCCACCTCGTCGACTTTCCGGGATCCGGTAGGGTCTCTCTCGCACTGTGACACCTGGCGGAGAGACAATGTCATATTCAACGAGATTAGTTCTGCCGGGCACATCAGAAAAAACATCACTGAATTCCTCAATTAACCTGCACAGATCTCTCTGGTGATCTGGGAGCAACTGTTCCCCCATTGGAATGTTCTGTATGCTAGGAGCCTCTATACAGGGTCCAAAATCATCCTCTACCTCGCCTGGGGCTATAAATAAGGCTTCCCTTGCCTGCCAGGGCTTTAATAAATTGACATGGTAGATTTCCCGTTCATTACGGCAATCGGGCTGCCGAATTTCATAATTCACTTTCCCTATAGCCCGAATCACCTCATATGGCCCCTGCCATTTAGCATATAGCTTGCATTCCGACGTGGGAAGAAGCAGCATTACCTTGTCTCCTGGCCGAAAGGTCCGAATCTGTGCATTTTGGTTGTAATGCTGCTGCTGCCGGTGCTGAGCCAATTTTAGATTGTCCTGGGCCAAACGACCGACCAAATCCAGGCGATCACGGAGTAGGAGCACATGCTGCACTACGCTTTTGGACGAGCCTTTGTTCTTCCCACCCCTCTCTCAACAGATCGAGGATGCCGCGAGGCTGTCGGCCGTACAAGAGCTCAAAGGGGGAGAACCCTGTTGAACTCTGCGGCACCTCTCTCACTGCAAACAGGAGGTAGGGCAGAAGCGATGCCCAATGTTTCTGTTCCTGATTCACAAATCGTCTCAGCATCTGCTTTGTTTGGTTAAAACGTTCCACCAAACCGTCTGACTGTGGATGATAAACAGATGTCCGGATGGGACGTATTTTTAACATTTTATACACTTGCTGTAGTGTTCGAGACAGAAAGTTAGTTCCATGATCAGTCAGAATCTCTTTGGGGATCCCTACTCTCGACATAATCTGCACTAGTTCTTTGGCTATTGCAGCGGCACTCGTAGACTTCAAAGGAACTGCCTCCGGGTATCGCGTTGCATAATCCACCACTACTAACATGTGCGTATACCCGGAGTCAGAATGTAGCAAAGGGCCCACTATGTCCTTTGCAATGCGCTCAAAGGGAGTGGAAATTATTGGCAGTGGGACCAAAGGAGCGGGGCGCACTCGACCCGGTGCTACTCGCTGGCAGTCTGGGCAGGTGGCTACATATTTCGACATTTCACTATGAAGCCCTACCCAATAAAATCGAGCCAATATGCGTTCCCTCGTCTTGTCGGCTCCCAAGTGTCCTGCAAAGGGGATGTCATGCGCCAGCCTCAAGACCTCAGGCCGACAGGACGGAGGAACCATCAATTGTGTTACAGGCTGTCCTGTGCCCGGGGCAGGGTTTACCCTAAACAGTAATTGCCCCTTGATAATGAAGTGCGGATATACCAGCACCTTCAACATCCTTACCTTCAATAGACCGGACCTGTCCCCAAGCGTGCACCAGTGTATAACAGATTTCTTAAGCTGAATTGCTAAAACACTTTGTTCCAAAGAATTAACAGAAGTTAAAAATATCTTTACAAAAAAGATAAAACAACGCAAAATATAAGATTTATTACTTATCCAGCCAATAGCGAAACAATATACAATTAACCCTCAGGTCTTATGTAAATAGTAATTAATAAGTCTGGCAACCCCTGACAAAAGATAATCAAAATCCACTACAATAAAAGGTAACTCATATTTTTCTGAGTTAGCTATATAAATATAAGTAACTCAGAAAATACTATTTGTATAGGGATATAATAAAAATCAAGACAATAATATCACAACCCAGGAGTATACTGACTATATTGGCAGAGTTTAACAATTATATGCACCCTTTAGATATTAACACCACCGAGAGAAAAACAACACTTATACAGATTTTAGAGATTTATATCCCTTCACCCAGCAATAAGAGTAACTAACAATTACAGGTTAGAGACCCAATAATATAATCCACTCAAGGGATAGCACAGAAAAAAATAATAATGTTCAAAAACAAAAAAGTCTTAATCCAAAGATCCAAAAAACTCAAACAAGAAAAAAAAACAAATGTCCCAAAAAACAAAACAAAACAAAAAATGGCCATTCAAAATTGTAATCCAACAGCAGCAGAAAAAAGAAAAAAACAAAACCCAAAAAGGATTGATCTCACCCAATTCTACTGTTCAGGTCCATGGTGATGAAAACTTCTTAATAGAGCTGCAATGTTCCTTTTAATCCATGCTTGAGAGAAAAAAAAAAACTCGCACCAGCGATTGACAATAGTGCGTTCAAACCAAAACCAATACAAATATAGAAAAAGAGAACACGACTAGCAAACGAAAGTATCAAAGCAAAACAAAACATTAAACTTACTATTAAAGACAAAACAAACGTTAGTAAAGCCGAGTAAAAGATAATGTCCATGAAAAGACTGAATATCTAATCCTAAACAAAGGAAACTACATCTTAAAAATCAATAGACATACTAAAACCCAGACTAACGAAATAGATAAAGAAATAAATAAACTTAGCCAAAGGTTCCAAAAGAACGGCAAGTCTTGAGAGCACCAGCTGAGAACAAAGAACTCCCCAAAAGAATTTTCTACCATCTTTTAAATTACCCGGCTACCAGTCAGGAAACGAGACCTGTGTAAAAAAAACTATGGGACAGAAAGGGACAGAATTGAAAAAAGCGTAGCAGTAATTCCAAGTGAAAAAATTAAGCAAGGCAATCTTAGTCAAATAACTACTGCTAACCACATCATATATATTAAAAGATCTGATCAAATAAAATACTTGACAGATATATATATTTTTTTTTTAGAAATGGATAGTATTCAAAAGTATATTTAATTTGTTAGAATCACAGAATATAGAACATAGGAAGTAAAGAAGTAACACGGCCAGACCATCTGCAATTCAGGTACGAATTAAACAGGTGTTGTGCTTATTACAACTCATTGTGTGACAGTCATCACAAGTGTGGGGTTGTTTTTCTGGTCCCACACTAGGTCCGCGCTTGAGCCCCACATGTCCGGTACATTGAGAGGGGCTGGAGTAACATCTGCCCTGGATGGCCCAGTAACCTCGCCCTCTCGGTCACACTGCGTACCGACTCCCTTTGAGTGGCGTTTGATACCATCCGCTCTTTCTCCCACCAGTCCCCAGCCTCGTTTCAGAGACGCACCTTCCCATTTTTCGATCCGTCTCTCTTTCTTTGTTTTCCTAGGACGAAAAAGGGAAGAGAACAAACAGGTCAGCTTGCCGGGGAAAAATCTCACCAATCGTTTCCCCTGCTCTGCCACGGTTACGTGTGCGGTCGGGGCTGCCTTTTGGATTAATTGCCGATACTGTGGCCTGTCCCGGCCCAGAATTACGAGGTGCGGCAGCCTTTCCACCACCCCCACTGTGAGATGGCGTTGTGTCTGACCTATCGACACGTATGCTTTTAGGGTGGGATATGTCGCCGTGTCTCCATGGATGCAGGAGATCGCCACCTTGCCTTGTGGCTGCCACGACATACCGCCTAAGAGAGACGTTTGAATTAAGGTCTGTGCACACCCTGAGTCCACTAAAGCCTGGGTACTCACATTAACAATCACCACATCAATAATACAAGGCCCCTCCCAACCATTTCCCCGTTCCTTACCTGCTTCAGATGCCAGATAGCATGTCACCACGTTGCACTCCATTGCCGAGGGGCACATGCGGGCGATGTGTCCAGGTTCATGGCACCTAAAACAGACAATACTAGGGGCAGAAGGCACTGGGGTTAGCGATCTGTCCCGCTGCTGATAAGGCAGCGGGTCAGGGGTAGCAAATCTACCGCAGCTGGGGGCCAACCGCTGCCTCCATGGTGAGGAGGTGGGTCGGCCCATTGGGATCGGTGGTTTGGCCGGTCGGGGTCCCAGGGGAGGAGAAGGTGTTGGTGGTACTGCGGGCGCTGCTCCTCGGCTGGTGAGAGGAAGAAGAGGGGTCAGTAGTCCTGTTTTGATGGAGACCCGGGAGTCCTCAAAGTTCTCCGCCAGTTTGACGACAGCCTCCAGGGTGTCGGGGTTGTGACGCCGTATCCAGTCCTGTGTCTCCGTGCTGACCACATGGCAGAACTGCTCCAGGACTATTGCCTCGCACATCTGTGCACCGGTCTTTTGTGGAGGGCTAAGCCATTGCACCATGTGGTCACACAGTTTCTGGGCAACCACCCTGGGACGGGTCTCCCGTGGTCTCCGGTATTCCCGGAAACTCAGCCAATGGGTTTCCCCCGTGATGTTGAGGCGTTGTAGGATGGCCCGCTTGACTAGGTCGTACTGGCTAGCCTCCTCGTCAGTCATGGCTTGGTACGCTGCCTGAGCCTCCCCGCTCAGACAGGGACCCAATTGACTGGCCCAGTACTCCTTTGGCCAATGCGCAGTGGTGGCCAACCGCTCAAAGGCAACCAAGAACGCCTTGGGGTCATCCTCTGCTGTCATCTTCTGTGCCCGTGCCTTAGGGGGCGCCATCACGGGTGCCGCTGGTGCCTGGCGTGCGTTCCCGAGTCCGACCCTCTCAATCAGCGCAGTGTATCTCTCCTCCTTTTGCCCCTCCTCCGTCTCCCATCTCTGTTCCAGCGCTTGCAACAGCGCAGTGAGCGTGGCAACGTCCATCTCCCGTACTGACACCACGTGTGACCGTGTGGGTTGTAGTGCGTGGTGACTGGGTGATGCAGGTGCTCTAGACAGGGACAAACACAAAGTTCACGGTTCAAGTTCCTTTTTATTCCTTGAACAGTAATTAAATAATAAAGCTGGCTCTACCCAGCAATGGGTATTGCTAGCGCCAAAACAAGGGGTTGCAGTCCCGAAATAATAATCCCAAAACACAAACACAACACAAACACAGACACGTCTCCGGACAGTGAGTGCTCGAGTGCAGGTGCGGTGCTGGATACAGTGATGCCGGTTAAGTGCAGGTGCGGTGAAGTCCGGGTGAATCGCTGGCCTCAGGCTGCAGCTCCCAGATCCGTGCTTAATCAGTCTGACAAAGACAAAACACACACGGTTGCAAAAACAAACAAAACACTTCTCTCCTTCCAAACAGTCCTCGTTTCCTCCCATCAACCACAACAAAGGAACCAATTATGGTGTCACGTCCCCCTAAAGTACCCTCAGCCTCGCCCCCTCCGATAGCTAGTTCAGTCACGTATCCTCCAATTCATGAATGAAACTTTGCTTACCGTACTAGGGCGGGGACTCCTAGTACTCCTTTGTCACAGATGCATGCATTTATCAGATCAAAAACCTAACCTGGGTCTTGCTCCCGGCCGCTTTTGGTGACTCTGGATAACCTCGAGCCGATCGCACGTCCCTGGTGGCGGCGATGATTCATTCCTGCCCAACTTTCGATGGTACTTTATACGCCTACCATGGTGATCACAGGTAACGGGGAATCAGGGTTCGATTCCGGAGAGGGAGCCTGAGAAACGGCTACCACATCCAAGGAAGGCAGCAGGTGTGCAAATTACCCACTCCCGGCACGGGGAGGTAGTGACGAAAAATAACAACACAGGACTCTTTCGAGGCCCTGTAATTGGAATGAGTACATGTGACCGAGCAGCTGTTGAGTGGTGTGTGTGGTGACGTCACGGACCAGGAAGTACCAGAAACAAAACAATGGATGGGCGGGTGAAGCTGAACGCTATTGCGCTCAGCGTATTTATTAAATAATAAAACGAAACAAAAGATTTAAACAAACAAAACACAAAACAAAAAGGCGCGTTGGCCAAACAAATAGAAACAAATAAGCGTGCTGGTTTTACCACCAGCATGATACTTAGCAGTTGTTTTTTAAATGTAGTTTCTCTCTCTCCTCACTCTCTCTGCTCCCCGTACTCTCCTCTGTACACCCCCGAGCACAGACAGCTGCAGGTTCTTATATTCTGGCCCGAGGGGTTAACTAACTGTTAATTATCTTATTACCCCTCGGCCGCAGTCTGCAGTCTGCACGTTATTCCCATGACCCGCCGAGCAGCCTCCAGGAAACCAAAGTGTTTGGGTTCCGGGGGGAGTATTGTTGCAAAGCTGAAACTTAAAGGAATTGACGGAAGGGCACCACCAGGAGTGGAGCCTGCGGCTTAATTTGACTCAACATGGGGAACCTCACCCGGCCCGGACACAGGAAGGATTGACTGATTGATAGCTCTTTCTCTATTCTGTGGGTGGTGGTGCATGGGGGAGGGTGTCTCTCCGTCGCCCTTTCCTCGCGTCGGCCCTTACCTTGACCTCTCTCGTCATTCTCGCGCGCCAACCGTCTCGCAGTAGCGCCCTTCAACCCGTCGCATTCCCTTCGAGGGGAAGAGCGCGGCGGGTTCGGCAGTGGTCTTGGAATTGCAGCCACTCGACTCAGTCCCAAACCTCCCAGCACCTGGCTCGGGCTCGGTCACTGTCCCCTCGAAACTCCAGGTACCTGTCGCCTCCGGGCGGAAGGTCTAACGATTCCGTGGAAGATCTTCCGCGGATCTTCCCCTCCGAGCGCCTGGCCCCATAAAATTCTGCTCGCTTGGTTTTCGACTGTTGCCCGGCCCCATCGGTGACCCAGCCCGGGCTGGGGTCAAAGCGGACGAAACACACACGACTATTCTTGGCGGTGGATCACTTGGCTCGTGCATCGATGAAGAACGCAGCTAAGTGCGAGAATTAATGTGAATTGCAGGACACATTGATCATCGACACTTCGAACGCACCTTGCGGCCCTGGGTTCACTCCCGGGGCTACGTCTGTCTGAGGGTCGTTTTGCCATCAATCGCCTGCCCGGGGCGCAGAGTCTCGGTGCTCTGCTCTCGCGGTCTGGCATGGCTGGGGCCGTTGCAGGGGACGCTCCGCGCTCCCCTTCGTCCCCCTAAAAGCAGACCCAGAGGTTAACCCGGCTGCGCAAAGCCTCATGCTGCCCCGGGGACCCAGTGGGGGCGGCGGACGTGGAATGCTCCACGTGGCTGTCGGTGGAGACATGTGACCCAGCCCTCTCGGACGCGCTGCCACGCCCCGCCGTCTCAACGTTCGGTTTCCTTTGTCAGCGCGCGCCGTTCCCCTGTAAAACTCCCTTCGGGCCAATGGCACTCTCGTGTCGTCGAGCGGCCAAACCTAGCGCGTGCGCTCTCTCTCTCCTTCTCCCTCTCCCTCCTTCTGTCTCGGAGGTTTGGGGCTGGGGCGCTGGGGGCTGGCGCACTCGGGCAGCCTCCGAATACGACCTCAGATCAGGCGAGACAACCCGCGTCGCCGAGTGGTGTGCGTTCACGCCCAATGGGTCGGCGGCGACATCGGCTACCCACCCGATCAGTCTTGAAACACGGACCAAGGAGTCTAACATGTGCGCGAGTCAACGGGTTCTTCCGAAAACCCGGGGCGCAATAAAAGTGAGGTGCCCTGGCGCTCGCCAATTTACAGCACAAAATCAACCTTTGCAGCTGAAATCAAAAATTATAAAATGCTATTTGCATTTTAATTTAAATTAAAAAAAGAGGGCAACCAGGGAACCTCTTGATCTGCAGTCAAATGCTCCACCACTGAGCTATACCCCGACTCCAACAACGCCATTTTCTACCAAGCACAACCAACGGTGCCGAGCTGTCAGTTTCAGGAATGCAACCTGTCAAGGCGCGTGATTTTTTACCTCGTATCTCGCAACAAATTCCTGTGGCGCAATTGGTCAGTGTGTTTGGCTCTTAACCCTTTAAGGACCAAGATCGTGTCAACACCACATCATACTGAAATTTCAAATTGAAAGCCACAGCTTGCCTTGCCAGACGGCTTTGACAGATTATTTAAGAAAAGCTATAACGTTCCCCAGTGTTCTGAAAACAAGGACACCAATTCCAAGATGCAACGGTAACAAATTGATTTTTAGTGCATTGTTATAGGAAGAGAGTCAAATACAGCCAAAAAAACGCTTGGTCCTTAAATAGTTTAGCAAACGGTTGGTTGCTTGTGTAACAGGTCTTTATATACATATAGCTAAATTTATGTTAATAATTTGACTACGCCACCTTGTGGTTGGTTCCCACACAAACTCTTTTATCCAGGAGAAACCAAGCAATCATA
>NW_026707489.1:0-25610 GCF_902713425.1 Acipenser ruthenus
GAGTTTATTTGATTTGATTGTCATGTTTTTATATATGTGATGTTTTTGTAAATAAATAGACACATATTTTGCAGCTTCAGTGGTTGTATGTTGTCCGATGTCTCTGTGGTTTTAGTGTTAAACAGGTTTTTTTCTTGCATTTCTTTATATCGGCTTAAATTTGTTGCAGTAAAACAACAGGTTTTATTTTAGAAAACTTTCAATTTTGTGTTATTTGAAACAATAATTTGACCTGTTCAAAACAAAGAAAATGTGTAGTGAAAGATTTGTCAAAGTTTTTCATTTATGGTTATGTGGTAGAAAATTCACAAAACAAGGTATTCTAGACAATGTTAAGAACACATATTTTAATGTAATAACTTGTATTGTAGCACTCTGTAACTGTTTGTATTTTTCTACTCTGTATCTTATGTTTGCAACAAATAGCTGCGTGCAGAATAATGCCGCTGTCAGCAAGAGGGGTATCCACAGATAGCACCAAGCATCCTGTCTTCTAAATGTGAACGCTAACATGTTGTGGCACTAGCCACACAAGTGTTTAAATAAACACTCCCTTTAGTTAAAATGCCTGGCCAGGTAACTTCTTAATTATTGTATCTATTTAATTAAGGATTCCCCTTTAAGAAGGCTGAACTCCCATGAGCCTTTGTTCTTTTTTAAACAGGTAGAGGGTTGAAGGGAGGCAGGTTTTGTGTTCTGGGTTCCTCCATTTTGTGTATGGCGGTGTGGTTTGTGTGCAGGTTCTGAATGGGTTCCAGTTGACTTTCAGGATTTTATTTACAAGAAAATTATATTAAATAAGAACTATACCTACCTTGGAGCATCTCTTGGACAACTTGTTGCTGTTGGACTGCCACTGGAACTACAGAATAAGCATCAACAAACAAACAAACAGTCAGGTGAGATCATTCTGGGGTTGTTTCCATTTTTTGCATTTGTTTCTTTTTTGCTCGGTTGGATTACTTGGATTGTTTTTTGGGCTTGATTTGTTCGGGACATTGTTTTGCATGAGTGATATGTGTGTGATAATTTTTGTTATATATATATATAACTTATACATTTATAAGTTTTTTTTACTATATTAGTAATTCGCTATTTCATATCTTTATTTCCTTGCCAGACTTTAAAATTGTTTGTTGCTTTACCCTCTACTATTTGTGGGCTTGTCTTAAATCATTTGCGATTCACTTGTGTGTAGTTTACTGGTGTGTGTGGCATTAAATTTGTTAATTGAGGACCCTCGTTTTTTTTTTGTTTTATTCGCTGTTGGCTGAAGCTTTTAGTTTCAAACCGTTACAATGTGGCAACCAATTGCAAAAGTAGAAGTTATGAGTCATGAAGATAATTTTGAGCCACCCTTTTGACTGTCTGTTCTACTAAAAATATGGTCTCTGTCTCCTCTGTATGCAAGAGTTTTGCTCAAGTTGCTACATGCCCAACTGTCACATAGACAGTTTGTGGAGGTACCTATAAATATCCAAGTTTGGCAGTGTTATGTGGGCTTGTTCTCAAACTGACTCTGCACTGAGTGTTGTGACAGGTTCCAGGTTTGCAAATCTTAATAAAGCTTGCTGTTTGAGAATCTACAGTCTCTCTTCCTTTCAATAGAATTTCCAAGACAGTTATTTCAATAAGTCAAGTGAAATCTGTTTTTTGCAAAAATTTCAAGGAATCTCCAAAAGGGTTCTTTAATTATTCAGGGGTCTAAAGGGTTAAAATGTATAAAAGAAAATAAAATGTATATCCTAAAAGGTTGAAGGGCTCATAAGTGAATGGTCATGGGTCAAGAGGCAGTGGTCGGGGGGGGTGGTCTATGTCCAATGTGGAGGGGCGCGGAGGATGAAGAGGGGCAAAGACGAGCCACGCGCGTCAAAAAGACCAGCGCGCTGGCCTTTTTGACGCGCGTGGCTCGTCTTTGCCCCTCTTCATCCTCCGCGCCCCTCCACATTGTCCCTCTCTCTTCTTCCCATCTCTCCACCCACCCCCCCTTTCCTTTCCTGGGGGGCTCCCATCTCTCTCTCTCTCCAGTCAGCCTTCTTTCTCAGCACTGTATTTACTCACACACGTTCATCTCAGCCACTTCACTCATACCAAGCACAATCACTAGCTCAAGCCACACAGCTCTTGCTATATAATATATAAAGAGTTCAATTGTTATTTATAACTCATATAATTAGTCCAAAGTCTATTTGTGGTTTGATTTTATTACAGTATATTTCTATCTTAAAATGATAAAAAATATTATATTGTCACCAAAGTGGTCATTGAGGATTATATGGTTAATGTTTTATACAATTTAATTCTTTGAAATTAAAAAATATATATCTATATATATATATTACACATAACTTTTCATTTATTCCTCACAAATCAGTATTTTACAATTCAGGATAATTGGGATATATGCTAATTACGTCATTCCAATAGCTATTTATAATTCGTATAACCAAGTAAAATTCAATTTAGGGTTACTACCCATTAATTTATATATTAAAATAAGTTCAAATATTATATTGTTACCAAAACGGCGTTTGTGGATAATATATGTTCAATGTTTTATACAATTTTAATTATTAAAAATATATATTTAATTTTAAATATATGTACCTTTCCAGTTAAGTGTCACAAATTGAATTATGGGTAATATGAAAATATACGGGATATGGAGAAACCCATTGAATTATTCTGCCGTAAACACCGCAATTAACCACCAGGGGGAGATGTTCGGAAACTACATGCAATCTTGTATTTGACCAAATGTAAACAATTATCATTTTGTCTACGAACATCCGATCCAGACGCATGATACGTCTTTGGAAAGCCACAAAACGGCTTTTTTAATATAAAAAAATAACCCCTGCATATTGAGCTACAGGGCACAGCACGAGCAGTGAAAGCAGGGTCCCCACAGACTTCCATCAGGCGCGTTCACGGTCATAACAAAGCCTACGTCAGCATGCGCGCTTCACAGAATGTCCGCCCCCATGCTTGCCTGGAGTTTCACATCGCAATAGGAGGATTCTCCTCAGGTAAAACAAAACCGTATTGTTATTTACACCTGTTTAAGGGGCTTGTGTTTTGGCTGTACGGCTTCATCTCATCCTTTTTGTTTGTCATAATCGACAGCGCGCCAGCCTCCGTTTTCTGTGTTTGTTTTAACCCTTTGCAGTCCATTTATTAAGTGCGCAACAGGCACGTCAGGTTTTCACACGCGCAGTTCATTTAGACGCGCTGTTTAAAAGTATTTTTTTTTCAGTCAAACGGGTTTAAATGGCCCTGCATATCAACAAAGCACTCACTAGGCATCTCCAGCCCCGCCCCACCCTTTCGTTTGCTATAGCGTTTACCTATGTAAGAAATAATAATAATAATAATAATAATAATAGTCGTACATACCGATCGATCATCTCCGGATCACTCGTTTTATCACCAAACTCCTCAATAATGCGATCCAAGTCATTATTTTATTACAATAACATCTGAAAAAAGCTCTACAAATGTCCATGATAGTCTCTGTGCGCTGACGCACTCAGCCAGCTTGTTTACTATGAACGCCCCGTTATCTGATACCTGATACCATATATGACTATTCATGAGATACGCCTTTTTTTTTTCGACTTGTCTCGGCTCCTGTCGCTCCCACTCGGCAATTGAATGGTTTTCTCGGCTTTTTCCGAGAAAAAACGACTAAACATCCGTTTATTGCGTTGCTATAATGATGTCGGACCCAGTCTGAGAAAGGACCTGTGAGGAATAATTGCAATGTCGGACCCAGTCCGACAATGGACCGCAAATTAATGTTGCTGTGTTGTTTTTTGCTATGGATGATTTATCTGATTGCCCCCGCTAATGCTTTATTGTGCACACACGAGGTTGTTGCCTCTTCATGGTTTTAATATCACCGGGTGTGTGTTAATTTCTTTTTATTGTTGGGTGTTCGCTGCACACGAGTTGTGAAGGAGTGGCGTCGCTGTTTTTATTGTTGTTCTTGTTCCCTGCAGCATTGAAATGTATTGGATCATTTTGGGATCCATGGTGGTCGATTACATTAGTCACTTAAACTGTAATTTCTGATTGGAATTCACTGTGTTGTTTATGTATTTGTGTGGAGTTTATTGTTTTAATTAACATAGTTTTCTGTTTTAACAAGATATAAACTGAAAAAACACAATGTGTGGGGTTTGTCAGTGTGTGCCTCGTAATCACGTGACCCACGATTTAAGAATACAGGGGGTGCGTTCACGAGAGGCAGACTTTGTTAAGTCTGCGCAGATTCTGCAAAGATTCCGAAAATTCCTTGGCTACTTGCTCCGATTCTGTGCGGATTCTGCGCAGAATGACGGAAGTCTGCGTGTCGTGAACGCACCCGAACTCTCTCCACACACAACACACAGCGTTCTTGCGCCTGCCGTCACTCCTGCACACGTGAGCGGAATACATGCAGGCTAGAGTGTCTCACGCGTGTAGGGCTGTGTGTTGAAATGAACCTGGAAACAAATTCAAATCCATGCGTTTCCAGCAGATGTGTCCGTCCTCGCCTCTTGCTTTGCTCGACTACCTCTAAGAGAAATGTGTTGGGCTTGTATCTTCACCTCAGTGTTGCTATTGTGTTTAAATTGACATATTGTTTTCGGCCCTTGCATTAAATGTCGGTTCATCTGTGAGACTGAGAAATAATTCTCACACAATATTATGGCTGTAGACCAAGAGCAAGTTCATAATACTGGTCTGTGACAATGTGAAGCACTTCCAGTGTATTTATTTATTTATTTATTTATTGCATTTATATAGCGATTTTTGTACAAGCGTTTCACAAAGCACTGTACAGTACAGAGCACAAAAAAAGAACAAACCACAATACATTTCTATAGCATGCCACACATACAGACCATAATAATACAAAAGCAGCAATTTTTATGAAAGTGTGTTTTTGCTCTTGACAATACTCGACCGTCCCCCTCGCTAGATTGCTCTGATACTGTGTGTGTGTGTGTGTGTGTGTGTGTGTGTGTGTGTGTGTGTGTGTTGTCTCTCGCCTGTCCGGTGAGGATGAAGATGTGGTTTCAGTGTTTTAATGCTCGTCCCCTCACTGTGTGTCTGTGTGTTCTTGCCTCTTGACAGGTCTGTGAGGATGAGAAGGTCTCCACAGTCTGGAGTCTGGTCTCTGACAGGCTCAACATACCTGTCAATCAACAGGGACTCCTCTACAAAGGCAAGGCGCTGGCAGGTAGGCTGAACAGCACAGCACAGCACAGCACAGCACAGATCACCCCTCATCTCGCCCCTCACCTCACCCCTCCTCTCACGCCTCGCCTCACCCCGGGTCAGTGTGGCACAGCCTGCCTGCTCTTCTGAACAAACACTTCAGCCCTGCAGACGCAGTGAGAGTCTGGAGCAGCTACACAAGGTAACCTGAACACAATAAACACACACACTGCTATACACACAGACACACACACACACACACACACACACACAGTGAGAGTCTGGAGCAGCTACACAAGCTAACCTGAACACAATAAACGCACACACTGCTATATACACACACACACACACACAGACACACAGTGAGAGTCTGGAGCAGCTACACAAGCTAACCTGAACACAATAAACACACACACACACACACACAGACACAGTGAGAGTCTGGAGCAGCAACACAAGGTAACCTGAACACAGTAGACACACACACTGCTATATACACACACACACACACACAGACACAGTGAGAGACTGGAGCAGCTACACAAGGTAACCTGAACACAATAAACACACACTGCTATATACACACACACACACACACACACACAGTGAGAGTCTGGAGCAGCTACACAAGGTAACCTGAACACAATAAACACACACACACACACACACACACACACACACACACAGTGAGAGTCTGCAGCAGCTACACAAGGTAACCTGAACACAATAAACACACACACACACACACACAGAGTGAGAGTCTGGAGCAGCTACACAAGGTAACCTGAACACAATAAACACACACACTGCTACACACACACACACACACACACACACACAGTGAGAGTCTGGAGCAGCTACACAAGGTAACCTGAACACAATAAACACACACACTGCTACACACACACACACACACACACACACACACACAGTGAGAGTCCCGAGCAGCTACACAAGGTAACCTGAACACAATAAACACACACACTGCTATATACACACACACACACACACACACACACACACACTGCTACAATGCACACCGGATTTAAAAGTATGTTCTGTATTACAGTGCCACATGTCGTCTCTTTTGGCAAGTGATATTTTCAAAATAATATTGAGTGGCAATAAAGAGTGCTGACTGTATTTGAACCCGGAGTAACTGTTTGTTAAGGTAGTTAGTAACACTTGTGATTGTATTTAATGATTCTTTATATAGCCGTGATTGTCTTGATTTCAATGCAGTTAATTAATGCAGAAGTTGTTCTTCCCTGCAACTATTGTAAGGATTAATGCTGCCTCTTTCAACTTGGGGTGCATGCTATGTATTTTTTGGGGGACACTTGTGGGACAGGTAAAGTTGTATATAATGTCCAACTAGGCTGAAAGCATTTATAGATTGTTTAATTTTTTTTTTAATTTTAGGTGATGAAGTGACACTTTGAATATGGGGCCTGATGAGAGAAGTATCCTTTTCATGTGGTTTTGGTTTTGCCGTTGTGAGCAGGAGTGGGAGACAGCACCGTGTCTGCATGTGAAATAACAAAGTCATCGCAGTGGAGGGACTCTCTGAAGGCTGCTGTTTGTGGATTTGTCTTGTAATGTGAGTGATCTACTGTACTGTGATGCAACTGATTGTACGCACGCTGCACTGTAGGGGAGACACCGCTGGCATTCACAGGGCATGCTTGTTCATTTAAAGCATGCTGCACTGCAGGGGAGACACCGCTGGCATTCACAGGGCATGCTTGTTCATTTAAAGCATGCTGCACTGTAGGGGAGACACCGCTGGCATTCACAGGGCATGCTTGTTCATTTAAAGCATGCTGCACTGTAGGGGAGACACCGCTGGCATTCACAGGGCATGCTTGTTCATTTAAAGCATGCTGCACTGCAGGGGAGACACCGCTGGCATTCACAGGGCATGCTTGTTCATTTAAAGCACGCTGCACTGTAGGGGAGACACCGCTGGCATTCACAGGGCATGCTTGTTCATTTAAAGCATGCTGCACTGCAGGGGAGACACTGCTGGCATTCACAGGGCATGCTTGTTCATTTAAAGCACGCTGCACTGTAGGGGAGATTGCACAGTGATCTTGTATGTTATTTTTAGGTGAAGTTTTGAATGCATCAAGTTGGAAGACTTGGCTTAAGATAGTGAACTCCACTTTTCATAATGTAAATTGTTTAGTTTGCATGATTTGATAATACAGGTGGATTTAATTAGACAACAAAACCACCCATTACTCCATAAACAATGACTTGAACATTCATTATCCTGGCTGACCATGTTTCAGGAGACCTCTAGTGGTCAAGATGAGCCATGTGAGGGAATAATGCTATTTTTATTCTAAAACTTATGATTTCCATTACACGAGAGTAGATGTTAAAACTTCATGCTGATTTGAACTCGGCTCTCACCAAGATAAGCACCAACTAAGACGTAGCTTTACAGTAAACTAATGTGATCCATATGTGTCTCCATCCATTTACGTTTCCTTCCATATGATGATGTAGATATCCTTCTGTCTGGTGTTAATGGCTGAAGTGTAATGCTGGCTCCAGGGATCAGCTTATTTTGCCTCCCTGGCGCATCAGCACACACAACGGCTGCGATGCTGGCTCCGGGGATCAACCATAGTGCGGCCTCCCCAGCGCATCAGCATGACAACCGTCTGGATTGAGCTAAGTAGGGTACATCTCTGAGGTTTTCAAGTGGGCACCTTCCATCCTCAGTGTTTCGTCGACTAGCCCACGACACCTCAAGAGGGCTCGACGGTGATTCTGGTGTCCCAGCATCACCCCCCTCCGTCCCCCACTCAACTCAGCCCAGCTTACTTACCTGTACATCAGCGTTTCACTGATCTGTCATGAGGGGTGTTTGTGCTGCACTGTTTCACTGATCTGTCATGAGGGGTGTTTGTGCTGCACTGTGGGTCACTGATCTGTCATGTGGGGTGTTTGTGCTGCACTGTGTTTCACTGATCTGTCATGTGGGGTGTTTGTGCTGCACTGTGGGTCACTGATTTGTCATGAGGGGTGTTTGTGCTGCACTGTGGGTCACTGATCTGTCATGTGGGGTGTTTGTGCTGCACTGTGGGTCACTGATCTGTCATGTGGGGTGTTTGTGCTGCACTGTGGGTCACTGATCTGTCATGTGGGGTGTTTGTGCTGCACTGTGGGTCACTGATCTGTCATGAGGGGTGTTTGTGCTGCACTGTGTTTCACTGATCTGTCATGTGGGGTGTTTGTGCTGCACTGTGTTTCACTGATCTGTCATGTGGGGTGTTTGTGCTGCACTGTGGGTCACTGATCTGTCATGAGGGGTGTTTGTGCTGCACTGTGTTTCACTGATCTGTCATGTGGGGTGTTTGTGCTGCACTGTGGGTCACTGATCTGTCATGTGGGGTGTTTGTGTTTCACTGATCTGTCATGTGGGGTGTTTGTGCTGCACTGTGGGTCACTGATCTGTCATGTGGGGTGTTTGTGTTTCACTGATCTGTCATGTGGGGTGTTTGTGCTGCACTGTGGGTCACTGATCTGTCATGTGGGGTGTTTGTGCTGCACTGTGGGTCACTGATCTGTCATGAGGGGTGTTTGTGCTGCACTGTGGGTCACTGATCTGTCATGTGGGGTGTTTGTGCTGCACTGTTTCACTGATCTGTCATGAGGGGTGTTTGTGCTGCACTGTGGGTCACTGATCTGTCATGTGGGGTGTTTGTGCTGCACTGTGTTTCACTGATCTGTCATGTGGGGTGTTTGTGCTGCACTGTGGGTCACTGATCTGTCATGAGGGGTGTTTGTGCTGCACTGTGGGTCACTGATCTGTCATGTGGGGTGTTTGTGCTGCACTGTGGGTCACTGATCTGTCATGTGGGGTGTTTGTGCTGCACTGTGGGTCACTGATCTGTCATGAGGGGTGTTTGTGCTGCACTGTGGGTCACTGATCTGTCATGTGGGGTGTTTGTGCTGCACTGTGGGTCACTGATCTGTCATGTGGGGTGTTTGTGTTTCACTGATCTGTCATGTGGGGTGTTTGTGCTGCACTGTGGGTCACTGATCTGTCATGTGGGGTGTTTGTGCTGCACTGTGGGTCACTGATCTGTCATGTGGGGTGTTTGTGCTGCACTGTGGGTCACTGATCTGTCATGAGGGGTGTTTGTGCTGCACTGTGGGTCACTGATCTGTCATGTGGGGTGTTTGTGCTGCACTGTGGGTCACTGATCTGTCATGTGGGGTGTTTGTGTTTCACTGATCTGTCATGTGGGGTGTTTGTGCTGCACTGTGGGTCACTGATCTGTCATGTGGGGTGTTTGTGCTGCACTGATCTGTCATGTGGGGTGTTTGTGCTGCACTGTGGGTCACTGATCTGTCATGTGGGGTGTTTGTGCTGCACTGTGGGTCACTGATCTGTCATGAGGGGTGTTTGTGTTTCACTGATCTGTCATGAGGGGTGTTTGTGCTGCACTGTGTTTCACTGATCTGTCATGAGGGGTGTTTGTGCTGCACTGTGGGTCACTGATCTGTCATGTGGGGTGTTTGTGCTGCACTGTGGGTCACTGATCTGTCATGAGGGGTGTTTGTGTTTCACTGATCTGTCATGTGGGGTGTTTGTGCTGCACTGTGGGTCACTGATCTGTCATGAGGGGTGTTTGTGCTGCACTGTGGGTCACTGATCTGTCATGTGGGGTGTTTGTGCTGCACTGTGGGTCACTGATCTGTCATGTGGGGTGTTTGTGCTGCACTGTGGGTCACTGATCTGTCATGAGGGGTGTTTGTGCTGCACTGTGTTTCACTGATCTGTCATGTGGGGTGTTTGTGCTGCACTGTGTTTCACTGATCTGTCATGTGGGGTGTTTGTGCTGCACTGTGGGTCACTGATCTGTCATGAGGGGTGTTTGTGCTGCACTGTGTTTCACTGATCTGTCATGTGGGGTGTTTGTGCTGCACTGTGGGTCACTGATCTGTCATGTGGGGTGTTTGTGTTTCACTGATCTGTCATGTGGGGTGTTTGTGCTGCACTGTGGGTCACTGATCTGTCATGTGGGGTGTTTGTGCTGCACTGTGGGTCACTGATCTGTCATGAGGGGTGTTTGTGCTGCACTGTGGGTCACTGATCTGTCATGTGGGGTGTTTGTGCTGCACTGTGGGTCACTGATCTGTCATGTGGGGTGTTTGTGTTTCACTGATCTGTCATGTGGGGTGTTTGTGCTGCACTGTGGGTCACTGATCTGTCATGTGGGGTGTTTGTGCTGCACTGTGGGTCACTGATCTGTCATGAGGGGTGTTTGTGTTTCACTGATCTGTCATGTGGGGTGTTTGTGCTGCACTGTGGGTCACTGATCTGTCATGAGGGGTGTTTGTGCTGCACTGTGGGTCACTGATCTGTCATGTGGGGTATTTGTGCTGCACTGTGGGTCACTGATCTGTCATGAGGGGTGTTTGTGCTGCACTGTGTTTCACTGATCTGTCATGTGGGGTGTTTGTGCTGCACTGTGTTTCACTGATCTGTCATGTGGGGTGTTTGTGCTGCACTGTGGGTCACTGATCTGTCATGAGGGGTGTTTGTGTTTCACTGATCTGTCATGTGGGGTGTTTGTGCTGCACTGTGGGTCACTGATCTGTCATGTGGGGTGTTTGTGTTTCACTGATCTGTCATGTGGGGTGTTTGTGCTGCACTGTGGGTCACTGATCTGTCATGTGGGGTGTTTGTGCTGCACTGTGGGTCACTGATCTGTCATGAGGGGTGTTTGTGCTGCACTGTGGGTCACTGATCTGTCATGTGGGGTGTTTGTGCTGCACTGTGGGTCACTGATCTGTCATGTGGGGTGTTTGTGTTTCACTGATCTGTCATGTGGGGTGTTTGTGCTGCACTGTGGGTCACTGATCTGTCATGTGGGGTGTTTGTGCTGCACTGTGGGTCACTGATCTGTCATGAGGGGTGTTTGTGTTTCACTGATCTGTCATGTGGGGTGTTTGTGCTGCACTGTGGGTCACTGATCTGTCATGAGGGGTGTTTGTGCTGCACTGTGGGTCACTGATCTGTCATGTGGGGTGTTTGTGCTGCACTGTGGGTCACTGATCTGTCATGAGGGGTGTTTGTGCTGCACTGTGTTTCACTGATCTGTCATGTGGGGTGTTTGTGCTGCACTGTGTTTCACTGATCTGTCATGTGGGGTGTTTGTGCTGCACTGTGGGTCACTGATCTGTCATGAGGGGTGTTTGTGCTGCACTGTGTTTCACTGATCTGTCATGTGGGGTGTTTGTGCTGCACTGTGGGTCACTGATCTGTCATGTGGGGTGTTTGTGTTTCACTGATCTGTCATGTGGGGTGTTTGTGCTGCACTGTGGGTCACTGATCTGTCATGAGGGGTGTTTGTGTTTCACTGATCTGCCATGTGGGGTGTTTGTGCTGCACTGTGGGTCACTGATCTGTCATGAGGGGTGTTTGTGCTGCACTGTGGGTCACTGATCTGTCATGTGGGGTGTTTGTGCTGCACTGTGGGTGACTGCCACACAGGGTCACTGTATTTTGGATCATGTTTTTTTGTTTTTTTTAAAACCTTTATTTAACCAGGAAGTCACGTTAAGATTCAAAATCTCTTTTTGGCGACAGATCTGACCAAGAGGGCAGCAATACAGAAACAATCACACACATTAACAGATTAACAGAAACATTTCAAAAATAATAATACCATGAAACATTAATTAATCAGGACATTCCATTGGATTATTTGCAACTTTAAAATTAATTAAAACAAGTACATTTATCAGAAATAAAATTTCCCCCCTGATTTTTTTAATCTGTTAATAATGAGATAGTTTGACATGCTTCTGAAGGTCGTTCCATGACCAGTGTTTGCTCTGCAGTTGATAGAATGTCATTCGCTTGGTCGTTATTGTTGTCTTTGACAGATTCCTGGAGTGTGTGGCTGTGTGCCTGAGTGACATCCAGAACTTAAGAGAAGTCGTTTCAATTCTGGTTCTTTCTTGAGGAGAGGTGACTTGTAGTGGTGAGTGTCAGGGTCAGTGTGGCTCACTCCTGTGACTCTGAGCCCTGGAGCCGCTTTTAAGGGACAGTGTCCTGCAGAGTTTGCCTGTCTGCCCTCGACATTGTGTGAGGGCGTTTGTACCTGAGAATCAGGACTAGCTTCTCGTGACGAATGGGATGCTGGCTGGAGCATTTCTTTATGTAGTTCAGCATGTTAGTTCACGTGTAGCTGACAGTGTGGACGTGCTCATCTTGCATTGCGAGTGTCAGCTGGTTAATTCATGACTACAGTAACCTGCAGGTCACAGCTTGCACAGGTTCATCAACATTGTCAGTTATTGTCTGTACTTGTATCCTCATGTATCCAGTGTGCGCAGTGCTGTAGCAGACAGTGAGGAGTAGTGGAGCAACAATCAATCCATTTATCCATCCTCTGCCCTTAAATTTCCCGAGCTGCGATTACATATTGTTGAATCGATGCATGAGATGAGAGCCCAGTTTGGAGTCTGCCTTTGCCGTTGTCCCAGGAAATAAGTTGATCAAGCTCTAGAATTTAAATGGGAGGTTCCATTGTTTCTAATGTAACCGAGCCTAGGCTAGGAAATAAGTTGATCGGATATGTTAATGAAAAATAATTTAAAATTAATTTTGTAGGTATAATTTATATCAATTAGTAGATCGGATTTATTCGTCAGTATGCTGCCAGTTTATGTTGACTCAGAAATGTCTTCCTCTAGACAATGTGGGGAAGCTATAAAAAAGGCCAACAAGATGCTCGGATATATTGTGAGGAGTGTTGAATTTAAATCAAGGGAAGTAATGTTACAACTTTCCACCCTCCGGAGCCAATCCACAGACATCACATACAACATTCCACAAACCTTTACACAAAACAGCAGGAACTGCATCTACGCAATACAATGCGATACATGCAAAATCATTTACATTGGAGAAACAGGCAACACTATCCGAGTAAGACTAACACAACACATCTATAATATCAAACACAAAAAAGAATCACAAACACCTCTAGTAGCACACTTTCTACAACACAACTTGGAATCTCTGAAAATTACAGGGCTGGAGAGGAACCAGAACTGGACAATCGGAGAAAGGAAATGGAGAGAAAAAGACTGGATCAACAAACTACAAACAACTTTCCCGCTAGGCCTGAACATTAGAAACTCCACGATAGACCTACACTAGAAAAGGAGCTCCAAAACAAAAAAAACAAAGAAAGAAATCCAAAAAGAGCCAGATGGCCAGTGCATCTTTCTTTCCCTGAAAAACCAACCAAGTGTGGAGTTCTCAGGGAAACAAAGTTCAGTTTTATTATTATTTATTTATTTATTTATTTATTTATTTATTTAATACATTTCAAGAATCACAGAACAGGTAATAATACAATTAAGAGAAAGATAAAAAAAATACAATGACTTTGGTTCTAGCAAGTACAAGTATGACAAAATACGATTCAATAACGGAGCAGATAACAGTGTCAGTGATAGTTACATCAGGATCTAATTAAATACAAAATACTACAGATTAAATAACACTTGATTACAGTACTCTAAAGTACAGGATTAAATGCAGTAAAATAGGGGGCAGATAAGAGCAAGTAAAGCGCATTTAAGGAAGGGTGATAAGTGTCCCAGGGGAAAAACAGAGTTCTACAGGTGCTGTCTGAAGAGGTGAGTCTTGAGGAGGCGCAGGAATGTGGTCAGGGACTGGGCAGTCCTGACATCTGTAGGAAGGTCATTCCACCACTGTGGAGCGAGGGTGGAGAAGGAGCGGGCTCTGAAGGCAGGGGAGCGTAGCGGAGGTAGAGCTAGTCTTCTAGTGCAGGCGGAGCGGAGAGGTCGAGTGGGGTTGTTGGGAGAGATGAGGGTCTGGAGGTAGCTGGGTTCAGTCTGGTCAAGGCATCTGTAGGCTAGTACAAGAGTCTTGAACTGGATGCGAGCGGTGATCGGGAGCCAGTGGAGTAAGCGGAGTAGTGGAGTTGCGTGGGAGAAGCGAGGCAGAGAGAACACCAGGTGGGCAGCGGAATTCTGGATGAGCTGCAGCTGACGGGTGGCGGACGCAGGGAGGCCAGTGCAGTGAGCAGAGCGGAAGCCAGATTGGAGAGGGTTGAGCAGAGAGTGGTTGGATAGGAAAGCAGAGAGCTGGCAGTGTACAGTCCGCTTGAGGGTTTTGGCGAGGAAGGGTAGAAGGGAGACAGGACGGTAGCTCTGGAGGGAGGTGGGGTCGAGGGTAGGTTTTTTGAGGAGGGGTGTGATAGTGGCTTTTTTGAATGCAGAGGGAAAGAGGTGTTGAGAAGGGTGGAGATGAAGGGAAGTAGAGCAGGAGCAGCAGCTTGAAAGAGGTGAGTGGAGAGGGGGTCCAGGGCACACGTGGTGGGTTTGTGACCCTGTAGCAGGGAGGAGAGGTCAGAGTCTGAGAGGGGCGAGAAGGTGGAGAAGGAGGGTGAGTTAGTAGGGGATGCAGTGGGTGTAGGGGTTGGAGCAGGAGGGGATGTGGGGGAGGGAAAGGTGTTAGAGTTTGCGGATACCTGAGATTTTAAAAGAGAAGAAGGAGGCAAAGTCATCAGGGGAAATAGAGGAGGGGGGAGGATTTAGGAGGGAGGATAAGGTAGAGAATAGTTTACGTGGGTTGTTAGTGGAGGCTTGGATTACAGATTGGAAATAAGTACATTTAGCAGAGGAGAGAGTAGAGGAGAAGGAGGAGAGGAGAGTGCGGTAAAGGTCTAGGGCAGCAGGGAGTTTGGTTCTCTTCCATTTCTTTTCAGCAGATATCAGTGTGATTCTTGCGAGCGGAGCGCAGAGGAGAGCCAGGGTTGGGGAGGGGAGGGGTGAGCAGGTTGGGAGGTGAGGGGACAGAGGGAGTCAAGGGAGGAGGTGAGGGAGGAGAAGAGGGTGGAGGTAGCAGAGTCTATGGAGAGTTGTGAAAAGGAGTCGATAGGAGGGAGGTGAGAGAGCAGTGGAGGCAAGGACAGAGGGGCAGAGAGAGCGGAGGTTACGGTGAGAGGTGACAGTGGGGGTAGGAGGAGCAGGGAGAGAGGGGAGAGACAGAGAAAAAGAGATGAAATAGTGATCAGAGAGGTCCAGTGGGGTGACAGAGAGGGTGGAGGGGCAGCAGGCCCTGGAGAAGGTGAGGTCCAGTTGACGGCCAGCTTTGTGGGTAGGAGGGGATGGAGAGAGACAGAAGTTGAAGGAGTGAAGGAGAGGGAGGAATCCAGCAGAGTGGCTGGGGTTGGAGAGATGGATATTGAAGTCACCTAACAGGACAGTTGGGGTAGACAGAGAGTGGAGGGAGGAGAGTAGATAGTCGAGTTCATCTAGAAAGTGAGCGAGAGGCCCAGGGGGACGGTACAGTACAATTAGCAGGAGTTGACAGGGAGAGGTTAGTTGGACTGCATGAAATTCAAAGGTATTAACAGAGAGTGAGGAGAGATCAGAGGGGACAGAAAATAGTAAGGAGGGAGAGAGGAGAAGACCAGTCCCACCTCCCCGTCCAGTGAGATGCGGGGTATGGGACAGGACGTAGAGAGAGGACAGGGCAGCAGGAGTTACAGTGTTATCAGGGGACAGCCTGTTGCTTTTAAGGACTGTTTAAGGACTGATGAGTCCCCATTTGCAAACTGGACTGATGGGGCCCCATTTGCAAATTGTGTAAGGACTGATGGGGCCCCGTTTGAAAACTGTGTAAGGACTGATGGGGCCCTGTTTTGTAAACTGTTTTAAGGATTGTTTTTTAAGGTTTGACAATGATTTGAAAAATAAAAAAAGAAGTCCAACCCTCTCTAAAACATTTGAAAGGGGTTCAGGACCTGCAAACTTGATTTAATTGATCAACCATCCTTAGCAGTTTGTGCCCAGGATACCAGGACCAGTCCCTGTATGATCTCTTAAAGCAGTAGTTCCTAATGTTTCAGACCCCTCTCACTAGAACACAAACCCAGATGAACAGAATGAAGGGATGTGGAAATCGATTAAATTAATTAATTATTTTATTATTGAACTCAATATTGTCATAAATATTACAGTAACCAACATTCAAAATAATTTAATCGAATTTATTAAATACATTTTGATTAAAAAAAATAACAGACAAAAAGTTTTATTAAAATATCAAAGCACTCCTGTAAGCACTCCTTTCTTATCATGAGAAAAACATATATATATATATATATATATATATATATATATATATATATATATATATATATATATATATATATATATATATCAATATATCAGTAAATGCATGTCAATGTTTTGCAGTGAAGTCTGGTATTTAACACAGGTTGTAGTTACTGTTCATGACACGGAAAAGTCTCTTGGAACTAAACCTATATTCAAACACCCTTGGTCCATTGTAGAGGTACATGAATCCTGAAAAGAGAAAAATGAAAAGAAATGGGAAATTTACATTGAGTAACAATACATGACAGAAATAGGCTCCTGACAAAGGAGGAAATAAAGCTATGTAGATGTGTATTACACTGTTTCATTAGTTACAGGGTAGACATGTGTGCTTGTTCTAAGTTTTATGTGAGGTCTGGTTTAACAAGTTCACTGAATTAAATCGTTCTGCTTTCTAATGGCTTTGGTGTCACCATCATCTTGATTTAATCCAGGTCTGGGTGTCAAATACATTTCCAATCTTTTTGAATGCTCCCTATATTCACTCATCATGACTCGTTAAGTCCTGTTGAGGTTCAAATCTCTTTTATAGGGAAGGCCCGGCCACGAGGGCTCTGATAAAAATCCCTTAAAGAGCAGAAGAGGCCCGGCAAGCAGAGCTTCTGCAAAGAGGAACAGAGCAGGAGCTGAAGAAACCACTTGAGAAAGAATGGGCCTCAAGAATGGCTTTGACATACAATACCATTATCATGAACACAGCTGCAGCATGTGATTATTATACCATGTAAAAATGGTGTTGCTAGATTATATCATGACTGGGGTTTAAAGAGCAGTAAGGGTGGAAGTATTGGGGTTAGGGTTAGGGTTATTAATCAGGAAAGGGTTAGGGAATTAAAGGTACCTCTAATTTGAATAGCGGCATCAACTTTCCCCCCAATTCCCGGGAAGTCTTCTTCTATCAATCTGGGGAACCCCCTGTCCATTTTCTTTGTGCTGTCATCATAACTGAAAATCAAAAACAACACAGTAAGACTAAGAAGAGGCGTTCTGAGTACCTAATAACACGGAAAGACTAAGAAGAGGTGTGCTGGGCACCTAACAACATGGTAAGACTAAGAAGAGGCATGCTGGATACCTAACAACATGGTAAGACTAAGAAGAGGCATGCTGGGCACCTAACAACATGGTAAGACTAAGAAGAGGCATGCTGGATACCTAACAACATGGTAAGACTAAGAAGAGGCATGCTGGATACCTAACAACACGGTAAGACTAAGAAGAGGTGTGCTGGGCACCTAACAACATGGTAAGACTAAGAAGAGGCGTGCTGGATACCTAACAACATGGTAAGACTAAGAAGAGGTGTGCTGGATACCTAACAACATGGTAAGACTAAGAAGAGGTGTGCTGGATACCTAACAACACGGTAAGACTAAGAAGAGGCGTGCTGGATACCTAACAACACAGTAAGACTAAGAAGAGGCGTGCTGGGTACCTAACAACACGGTAAGACTAAGAAGAGGTGTGCTGGGTACCTAACAACACAGTAAGACTAAGAAGAGGCGTGCTGGGTACCTAACAACACAGCAAGACTAAGAAGAGGCGTGCTGGGTACCTAGTCTGCGAGTATCAAAGTATCAGAGTGTGCTTTAAAAAGCTGCAGGTCGCTCAGTCTACATTACCTGTAGTATTGATTCCCAACAAAGAAGAAGGTTTTCCCAGTATTTTCATTGTGAAGTGCTGCATCAATTCTCTTCACATTCTTAGGGAAGCCCAGGTTGTAAATGCTTTGAGGGAAGCCCTGGTCAACGTCATACCCAAACAGAGCCCAGTACTGAGTTCCTATGAAGCACAGAGGAACACAAATAAATTCTGATTCTTCAAATGCATTCCTTGTTGTTGTTTCACAGTTTCAAAACATTGTACCTTCTTATCTCAGTCCTTATCTGGCTCATGTATAATAATAATAATAATAATAATAATAATAATAATAATAATAATAATAATAATTAATAAATAATAATAATAATAATAATAATAATAATTAAACAGAAAGACTCTGTCCCTGTGCTGGTTCTCACAGCGAAGTTACATTTAAACAGAAAGACCCTGTCGCTGTGCTGGCTCTCATAGTGAAGTTACCTTTAAACAGAAAGACCCTGTCGCTGTGCTGGCTCTCATAAGCAGCATCGATGTTGCTGGGCAGCTCTGGCCAGAAGTAACTGATGGTGTACTGCTCAACCTGGCTAATCTGAGGGATCTGCCTCCAGAAGAACCTGTGAGGAAAGGGCCTTTTTAACAGAGCTGCTGTATTCATGGGATCAGCAACAACTTATTGTAAGGAAAAATACAAGTTGTATTATAAATTCAAAACATCAGCTCATTCAAATCTTTTGAACTAAATTCAGTGAAATTAATAAAACAGGAAATAAATCAAGAAGATGTAATGGACAGCTGCAGTGTGTAAAGAGCCACAAGGACAAAATAAAGCAACAAGTCACTCCCACCAGAAACAAGAACACTGCAGTTAGTCCTTTCCATATCTGCAGTGGTAGATTCCCCAAAATACATTAGCTTGGTAAGGCTTGCCAGATTACTGTATAAAAGTGAATATCAAGTTTAAAGAAAAGAGAAATCCTAATTACAGGGCCCACTGCGCCTCGGTGCTGAAGCATTAACCCTACTTCTATAAAGCGGATCCATCTGATTTAGGGTTGTAAGTGTGCTGCAGTTGATCTGATTTAGGGTTGTAAGTGTGCTGCAGTTGATCTGATTTAAGGTTGTAAGTGTGCTGCAGTTGATCTGATTTAGGGTTGTAAGTGTGCTGCAGTTGATCTGATTTAGGGTTGTAAGTGTGCTGCAGTTGATCTGATTTAAGGTTGTAAGTGTGCTGCAGTTGATCTGATTTAGGGTTGTAAGTGTGCTGCAGTTGATCTGATTTAGGGTTGTAAGTGTGCTGCAGTTGATCTGATTTAGGGTTGTAAGTGTGCTGCAGTTGATCTGATTTAGGGTTGTAAGTGTGCTGCAGTTGATCTGATTTAAGATTGTAAGTGTGCTGCAGTTGATCTGATTTAGGATTGGAAGTGTGCTGAAGTTCAAGTGTGTAAACCACACTGGGTTTTGTTACCTGTCTTTGAAATACATTGTTTCTCCACGTAAGCTGGTGATGGCATCCAGGACCAGATTGGGATCACAGGCATTGGGAGTTGCTGGGGGTGTATTTGGATTTTGGTCCAGGTCCTTATCAGGGTTTGAACCTAATGACAAAGTTAGCATATAAGTAAATATCAATTCCTGTACATTGGTTTGTGCGGGTATACTGTACAGGGTATATGTATTCTATGGGAAAGCATATTGTCAGCATGCTTATTGCACAGCAAACCTATAGACAGTAGTTAATACCTAATGTTTCAAGAGCACTTTAACATGGTCTCATGATTGATCTGTATACAGCTCACATGCCTCACTTACCATAGAGAGACTGGATCCCTCGAACATCATCCCGAGGGAGAGCGTAGTTGCTGGTGTCTGTGTAGCTGTAGATGGGATACATCAAGGCACCGGGATCCTGGGAATGAGATAGTCCAAGAGCATGGCCAAACTCGTGAGCAGCCACGAGGAACAGGTTATACCCTAAAAGCAACAGGTGGGAACAAGTGAGCTGCATATATTCTTATCCACAACTTCAACAAGCACAATAGAAGAAGACGGCACAAGACGCAATATTGGTCTGCTTGATCAGGTTTTAATAATGTTTTTATACCTTGATTCTAATCTATTTTACCTAACACAGTCATTTGAGCATTTTCTAAAGAACACAATCAAATCTACGTTTAAGCATCTGAAAATATGAATGACTTTGTTGTGCAACATTAGAGCCTTATGGTAAAGAACGTGTCTCCACTGTTTAAAGCAGTTACATCACTTGTGTGTTTTCACTGAGATTGTTGTCTTTCTGAAAGGCTTACCAGCTGATCCAACAGAAAAGGTTTCATCTTCGTCAAAATGAGTGTCGCCTCCGATGCCGGCTGCAGGTGCAAAAGCGTGAGCCAAAGTGCCTTCAGGACCATCAAAGGGATAGAAGTCACCGTGGTCTGGAAGGCAATTCAAACATCTTTTCAAACTCCTCTTTGCCAATCTTTCTCACAAGTACAGTATTGACCAACTGATTGGTCACTTTATAACTGGATTAGACACCGCCATGAATTGTGATACAGATGGGGTTGATCATGTTAACAGTGTACCAGAAATGGGAAAGGCAAAGATCTAACAGCATTATGGGAAAGGCAAAGATCTAACAGCATTATGGGAAAGGCAAATGTCTAACAGCATTATGGGAAAGGCAAAGATCTCTCATCATTTTGAAAGAGGCATGATAGTGGGCTCATGTTGAGCCAGTGACACAGTAGCAAGTTTACCTCGAGCTCCAAAGGAGATCCTTATATCAGCCGTGCCTCTGGTGAGTCTTGTGAACTTCAGTGGGGTCACCTTGCTCCACACTTGAAAAGCTTTCTCGATTGCTTTGTTGACATCAGAATGAGACATATCCGGTGTGTAGTTCTCAATCCTGGAAAATTAATCAAAATAAACATAAAGCACAGTACAGTAATTAACCAAGCCAGCTGCTGTTTCACCTGTCTCTTTAGAGCAGCTGTTTCCAGTCGTTCAATGAGTTTAAGAGATAAGTTCAATTTCCTGTATGTGAGGCTGTTTGACCTGTCTCTTTAGAGCAGCTGTTTCCAGTCGTTCAATGAGTTTAAGAGATAAGTTCAATTTCCTGTATGTGAGGCTGTTTGACCTGTCTCTTTAGAGCAGCTGTTTCCAGTCGTTCAGTGGGTTTAAGAGATGAGTTCAATTACCTATATGTGAGTCTGTTTGACCTGTCTCTTTAGAGTAGCTGTTTCCAGTCGTTCAGTGGGTTTAAGAGATGAGTTCAATTACCTGTATGTGAGGCTGTTTGTTGGCCACTTCAGACCTCCTGGGAAGGTTGAGTACTGCTCTACATCAGGGACTCCACATCTTGGTTTCTTCATCACTTCAAGAGTGTCAGAGTCCAGCACTCCGCTCACTTTGAGGCCAAAGAACTTCTGCATTTCTTTAACTTTGTCCATCATTCCACCATGCCGTCTTCGGGCTGTAGGGCCTTGAGTGGATGTGAGGTTGTAGAAATGCTTGAGATATTTCTGCAGAGAGAAATTGAGAATCCATGAATACAACAAAAACAGACCTACTGTAGACCAGTCAGTGAATCCAATGATGATACTACTACTGCTACTAATACTACTACTACTACTACTAATAATAATAATAATAATAATAATAATAATAATAATAATAATAATAATAATAATGTATTTTTGTTTACAACTGTAAGTCACCCTGGATAAGGGCGTCTGCTAAGAAATAAATAAATAAATAAATAAATAATAATAATAATAATAATAATAATAATAATAATAATAATAATAACATGCATTTCCCCTCCACTGTATTGAAAAAAAGGTTTATTAAAAAGCCATTGCCTCTGCAAAGTCCATATTGTCTTCTCCGGTGTCTGCTGTGAATATGGGGACTGCGTGGGCTGACAGAGCCAGAGCACTCAGCACTAAGAGCTTCATCCACATCATGTTCTTGTCTGGATTACCTGCTGCTGGAGATGAAGCCCCTTTGGGATCTGAGGCTCTTTTATAGCACTCTGACGCTGTGCTTCTTAAGCAATGCCATTAGTCATGAGCAGTAAGGAGGAAGTAAACACCCTCAGTTTCTCACTGGAGGTAAATACCTAATTGTGTAATGCAGGATGTGATAGCATAACTTAATTAAAAGAAGACTTTTTATATTGAAATCATTGGCAGAGTCTTTACATTCATTCAGTTGCAATGAGACTTTTTGTATTGAAATCATTGGCAGAGGCTTTTCAGTCATTCAGTTGCAATGATGCAGTCAGAATGTGTGTTAATCAGCACAGCATCAATAGGGCTTTCATTTGTTTTACATATTTATTTATTTATTTATTGACTGTGATAGGGATATCTCTCCATCTATCTATCTATCTCTCTCTCTCTCTCTATCTCTCGCTATCTCTCTGTCTCTCTCTCTCAATCTATCTCTCTATCTCTATCAATCTAAAACATTTTTGACAGATATATATATAGTATATATATTTCTAGTAATTGTATGGGTATGTGTGTATGTTATTATTATTATTATTATTATTATTATTATTATTATTATTATTACTTATAAGTATTTAAATTCAGTTAAAGCTGTAAAAATGAATAAAGCAGACAGGAAACAAGTAATAACCCATGCGTTATTGACTCCATGTGCTAAGAGAAAGTACAAAGCCATGTGTCATATTTTATGTTAATTACATTTTTAAGGTAATTAATAAACAATATAGTTTAATAAGCAGATGCATACAAATATCTGATTTGATTATGTTAGTAATGAATAATCTCTGGAACTCTATAAAAAGTGTTACTAACTTGTATTACAGTTAGTGAAACCTCATCTGCTGCTGAACTGCTATAACATTGCCACAAGAGGGCAGCACCACATTGACATGAACTGGATATGAAATCAGACTGTTAAAATGACTACAGATTTCATTGAAAAGCATGCTTTGTCTGCGTTCATTATATTTGACTTTGTTCATATGTAGTATGTAACAGTGGTATCGAAACCATAGGCACTTATGTGTGAAAATGTTTGACCACTTTGTGATTTAATTAGGCATCTAAAACAACTTTTTAAAAATCCATTAACAGTCCAAAGCACCTTTGACTATTGTTCCACAGTCCAATGTCTGTGTTCTTGTGCATATTTTAGCCTCTTAGTCTTGTTCCCCTTTCTTAGCCGAGGTATTCTTACTGTAGCACATCCTTTAAGTCCTGATTTCAGGAGTGACCTTTGTACTGTTGATTTGATGGACAACGACACCTGTGCCTTCTGCCAGTTACTAGTGGAGTAAATTGTTGATTCTCATTGTGCATCAGAGTAGAACAATGTAACATGTCTGAGACTTGCACATCCGTGTATTCATATTGGAAAACACCACTTTGCTCAACTTACATTTATTATGTTTCCAGTTCCAATTGTGAATGAAATGTTAACGAACTGTAGGGCTGGTCCTGTATTTGTACAAGTGTAGACCACAATGCCTAATCATTGAATCACTTCCTGCAATATGGACATGTGATGCAAAATGAGTGATGCAAGACATTGTGCTTGGATGGATTTGTGCTGAATATCACTGTTTATATGTGTAGTGATTGGGTCTGCTTTTACACCACTTGCTATACAGTGCTGTGTGCAGCAAAGGGAGTTTCAGGTTTCACAAGAGCTGCTGTTTTTGCAGAATTTATTAATTTATCATTTTACACATTGAATCTAAATATTTTTACACAAAACATATTACATTATGACACCATTAATTACAGGAACAGAGATTAGAAATTAAATTAAACTGTTTCAATAAAATCTGCTAATTATTGGAAAATGTATGGCTAGCATTGTCTCAACTTTAATACAGGATTGAGGTTCACAACACAGAACATACCACATTAATAATAACAATGAAGAACAATAGACTGGCTCAGGATCACGAGAGACTGGCTCCGGATCACGAGAGACTGGCTCAGGATCACGAGAGACTGGCTCAGGATCACGAGAGACTGGCTCAGGATCACGAGAGACTGGCTCAGGATCAAGAGAGACTGGCTCAGGATCAAGGTTCACAACACAGAACATACCACAGTAATAATAACAATGACTAACAAGAGACTATCAGAACTCCCACACTGATGGTAGCTGCACAACACAGTTGTGCAACAAGGTGAAGTCATGCTTATATCACATGTATTTCAGCACGTTTACAGTACAGTCAGGAGCCATTGTCACATCCCAAGTCACTTCAAGTTGACTTTAGGACAAACACATTTAATACAATGCAATACAATGTTACTGTACATTTTTATAATATAATGTAATACAATGTTACATACATTTTTATAATATCATGCAATACAATTTTACTGTACATTTTTATAATATAATGCAATGCAATCTTACTGTATATTTTTATAATACAATGCAATGCAATCTTACTGTACATTTTTATAGGGCCCCTATGTAGGCATCCTGCTTTACAGAAAACACAATTTATACAATGGCGATGTACAATAAAAACTGTGTGAATGGTCTGAGTAGCATGACATAAGATTTCAGACATCTTCCATGGCCACCACATTTCAACTGAGCATGCCTGGGATAAAAAATAAATTGCTGGCTGGTTTCACTGACCCTGATAAGCACTACTCTTAGACTAGCTAATGTTATTTTAGATAGCGTAATCCAAGATTAGCACTGACGAGGGTCTGTGAAAGCAGCTCCATGTGTAGAAAAGATTATAATGCATTGGTTTGTACTACAGCACCCAAAAACATCTTAAGACCGAGGCTTAAAGCCATCCCAGGAACCAGGACACGCTATAAGTATTGAGAGACACAAAACAATCTATCAGATTTGATAGGGTTACATCATCAAAGATGTGAATGTCTAGCTATGTACTAATTAAAGGAATTATTTCATCATTACTCGGCTGCAATGAAGATGTCTTGCTGTGTTATCTTAAAAGTATGTAAACATTTCCTGACTTCATTTTCTTGTCCTTATGTGAAATATTTGAGCGCAAGATTCTCAGAAGCAGTGATGCAAGACTGTTGGTGATTTTCACATAAGCAGAGCACTGCACACATTGCACGTTCATTATGATATTATCATAAGCAGAGCGCTGCACACGTTGCACGTTCATTATGATATTATCATAAGCAGAGCGCTGCACACGTTGCACGTTCATTATGATATTATCATAAGCAGAGCGCTGCACACGTTGCACGTTCATTATGATATTATCATAAGCAGAGCGCTGCACACGTTGCACGTTCATTATGATATTATCATAAGCAGAGCGCTGCACACGTTGCACGTTCATTATGATATTATCATAAGCAGAGCGCTGCACACGTTGCACGTTCATTATGATATTATTATAAGCAGAGCGCTGCACATGTTGCACGTTCATTATGATATTATCATAAGCAGAGCGCTGCACACGTTGCACATTCATTATGTTATTATCATAAGCAGAGCGCTGCACACGTTGCACGTTCATTATGATATTATCATAAGCAGAGCGCTGCACACGTTGCACATTCATTATGTTATTATCATAAGCAGAGCGCTGCACACGTTGCACGTTCATTATATTATTA
>NW_026707490.1:0-25602 GCF_902713425.1 Acipenser ruthenus
TGCTGTGCTCTGACTGAGTTTTGACCATCTTGACACAAACCTGAACAACTCTTAACATGTGTAGATCTAGCCTCTATTAGTATGGTCTATGGACCTCTATACCTGTCTTGTACAAAAATAGATGAAGAACGGCTTATTCCAGAAATATGCGTTATTTACAACAGCACTGAATACAGATGTGCTTAACGGGTATTTCATTTCATTAGTGAAATAAATTTCTAGGGTACGGCGTTTCTCACAAAAATAAAAGCCTCAGAAGTCGGGCCAGTCAGTGAGGGCTGTATTCAGTACAGTTGTGCAAAACAAAACATTCTGATATTTGAAAGAAAAGAAATCCTATAATAATTATGCACTCTTTATAGGGATTGATGTTTAAACCTTAGGACAGTTGTGCGTATTTGTTTAGTAGTGCCTGGAAGATCGAGTGAGAGACTACATCAGACTGGGGAAGAAGAGGAAGGAAAGCATCGTGTTGTGTCTGTTGTGTGGTTAAAGTGTACTGTACACGATGCCTTCACTTATAAACCCTACAATTGTAAAATATGCAATGATACAAAACAAAAACAATAGGGTACATATTTGGAAATAATGCAATATTATCTCACAATTATGCAATAATTATTGGGAAATAACACAATAATTGCGAAAGAGAAAAAAATTATTGCAAAATAATGCAACGTTATATCATAATATCACAATACATTATTTTTGTGGCGCTAATACGTTTCCGTAAAATGCCACATGACCTTTAAAATGCTATAAGAATAACTAGCATCAGACATGTACTATGCATGGTACAGATTAAAATATATGTGTTTAAAAAAAACGCTTTTCCCAAAATATCAAGTTTGAGCATTTCTACAAATGTTGTAATCAAGACTGGAATTGCCAAAGCACAATACAATAACACTGAAAGAACCTGGAAAAAATTAAATGGATTGGATCAGATACAGGGGGTTTTACTGACACTTTTATTAACAATAAATAAAATAAAATATTTTCGCATATTTTTTAAAGTGATTTTATTTTTGTGTATAACTACTGTATAACCCCCCCCCCCCCCCCCGAATATTGTCTTCATTATGGTCAATTTCATTATTTTAATTGAATTTAGTAATTATCTCAGTTTTTTGTAATGCCAGGACAGGTGTAGACTACTTCTAGAAAGAGTTGTATAGATCTAAAGTTTGTGCCGTGAATGTCATGTTCTTTTGTACACATAAATAAGCGGCCTGCTTGGGGGTCTTAACGGACGATCAACTAACCCCGCCTAGTATATTATTCCGTGTATGTTAGAGGCTCATGGTTGGAATGCAGCCCAACGTAAAAGACAATGGCATTGCAGCATAATTTTGGACATTTTTAACATTAAAATTTGGGTTCATTATAGTAAGTAAATCACCATAAATTGAAATTCAAATATAAAATATGAAAAAACGTACTTCTCCGGGTGAGTTTTCAGGTGGCGAATGAAGTTTGATGTCGTCCCTGCTCCATCAGATATTTTCATGCCACACCTGAGGCACACGGCGCTCCTCTTCGTGGCCGAATTCTCAAAATGTTTGTATCCGAAGGACCCAACTTTGGGAATGTTGGTTGCCATCATGAAAGGATTTGAAACATGACACGCACGTACGTTTGGTGGTGTGATGATAGCAGAGCAGTAGCAGCCGCACAGGCGTGTACGGAAGAACAGGTAAGGAGAGGTTACTAAATGCATTGTGGGAGTTGTATTTCTAACAGGAGGGCAGATGTTTCGGCAACGATTCAAGTCTCGCAGCACGATAATGATTTACGTATGAAGTACATACATGATGCAGAACATTGTCATCAAGTAATGAAGCTCAAGTCGCAAGCAAGTCACAAGTCCCAAACATCAAGTCCCAAGTCAAGTCCAATCATTCAAATCCAAGTCAAGTCGCTATTCGAAAAAACGTGGAAACTCGACTGCGACTCGAGTCCAAGTCACCGACTCGAGTCGCCAACTCTGGGTGTGGTAGAAGGTGAAAGTGAGTTGCAGGAAAAATCTGAAATAGACAGGAGGATGGGAGAAGCTGTGATTGTGACCAGGGCTGGAGAGATACCTGAAGTGGGGTTGTCAGGTGATGGACAGGGTAGTGAGGGGAGAGAACAGATTGAGGGAATCACAGAACAGAATGAGGCTGTGGTTTTAGTGTTGGAGAAAGAGAAGGAAGCGGGTGAGTTTAAACTCTCCAAAGGGAAAAGAAAGGCTAAAAACAGACACAGTATTACAGCGAAACGCAGCCTTGTTTCTGAGGCTTGGGTCATTCGGGCTGATGAATCAGAGAGTGAGCTGTCTGTGAGAATGGACTGCGCTCAGACACACAGCACAGAGGTCAGTGGTGGTGATTTTAGCAAAGACGGGGGCAGTGATACTGACTCCTCATTTAGCTCTGATCTGTCGGCCAGTCAGCAAGCGAGAGGGGGGTATAGTGCTGAAAGCATTTGGGCATTTTAAAGCTCTGTTGAAGGGAAAAGAGGGATTCAAGTTTTTGAGCACTGCCCTGATTTAAAATTGTTCTTAAATTCTGCACAGCAAATTAGATGCAATGCAGCTGTACTGGGCATGGAACAAAGAGAAAGATCCATTAAAAAATTTAATAAGCAAAGTTTGTGCCTCTCTAAACAGGAATGATGTATAAGTCTGCACAAGCATCTTTTCTTTTGTACGTTTTTACTATTGTTTGTACTTTCCAGTGCATCTCTTTTCAACCCTACAATGCAGACTCTTAATATAGGAACTTTAAATATAAGTGGAGGTAGAGATTGTGCAAAGAGAGCAGCTCTGTTTGAATATTTAAACCAAAAGAAAGTTAATGTTGCCATGCTCCAAGAGATCCATACAGATGAGAATAATAAATCTGAGAGGATTCAGGATTGGGAAGGGGGGGTTATTTGTAGATGGTAGAATTGTAGTATTTGTTAATGTTTATGTACCAAACGATGGGAGAGAGGGTGCTGTTTTTTCAGACTCTCAATGGAGTTATCGCCCAGAGTCAGACTGAAGAAGTGGTTTTATTAGCTGGTGATTTTAATTGTACAGTTGATGACAAGCTATACAGAAATAGCCCAGAGCCTCACCCCAGGTCAGTTCAGGAGCTGGTTAGTGTTTTAACAGCGCATGACATGGAGGATGTGTGGAGAGTAATGAATCCTGATGTTAAGCACTATACCTGGGCTAAGGGGAGCCATGACAATATAGGTTTAACTCGACTAGATACATTTTATGTGTTGAAGCATCTTTTAAATGATTTTTCTAAATGTACTATTCATCCCACAGGTCTATCTGATCATAGTTTGGTCAGTTTGAATGTGATTATCCCTACTGAATGTGTTTATTCTTCCTATTGGCATTTTAAACTAAACTTTTAAATTCTTTTAGGAACAATGAAAGAGGCAGAAAGGTTTTTTTTATCAATAAGGCAATGGTGGACGTGAGTAAAGTTCAGACCCGACTGTTTTGTCAACAGTACACTATGAATGCTACAAAGAGCACTAGCGAGGCGTTGCGAGAGCTGGAGGAGGATATCACTGAACTCCATAGGGATCTGAAAGAGGAGTTCATTTCTCTGGAGAGATGTGTGCTGGTTATCAGGGAGGTGGGGACTGTCAGAACAAGCCAAACTGACGGAGAAGTTCATTTCTCTGGAGAGATGTGTGCTGGCTATCGGGGAGGTGGGGACTGTCAGAACAAGCCAAGCTGACAGAGGAGTTCATTTCTCTGGAGAGATGTGTGCTGGTTATCAGGGAGGTGGGGACTGTCAGAACAAGCCAAACTGACGGAGAAGTTCATTTCTCTGGAGAGATGTGTGCTGGCTATCGGGGAGGTGGGGGGCTGTCAGAACAAGCCAAGCTGACAGAGGAGTTAATTTCTCTGGAGAGATGTGTTCTGGCTATCGGGGAGGAGGGGAACTGTCAGAACAAGCCAAGCTGACAGAGGAGTTCAATTCTCTGTTTTCTGTCACCCCTGGCAACCCTACTGTATTTACATGCAGCTCTTCACAATAGTGCGCAATAGATTTTACACCTCAGTGTGCAGAATGTAATCCAGCTCTCTTCTTTTCACAGAGTCTGTGAAGCGAGAGGTCCTTAAATCAGGTATGTAGACTGTGTGTAAATCCACAGCCTGACTCACCCCAGCACAGCCCTGCTGGTTAGTGTGTGCTGCACATCTTCTGAACTGTAGAAAGTACAGGAGGAGTGATTGTAAAATAATGCTCTCTTTATTTCTGTGTTCTAGAATGGAAGTGGATCCGCAGCTCAGCAGGTATGTGTCTCTTCAATGGATTCCTTTCACAGTGGAGGATAAGAGCAGCGAGGAGCCCCGTCTCACTCACTGTGTTTACATCTAATAAAAAGTGACTCCATGTTAGCAGGTTCATGTAAACCCTGCATGCTAAAGGTGTTGGTGACCATGGAATTGACCTCGTATGAATGCCACACTAAGTCATGAGATTTCTACTGTAGAGACACAACACTTTGATTAAACTGTCTTCATTTTTGGTAAACAGCTGTATTCTTTGAGTTTCTTTACTGGAGTCCAGTAACAATTACCCCTTTGCTGCCACTTTGTTTTTTTACCTCTGGTTATATAATTGATAGAGAGAACACACTATAAACACTCATTTTATTATTATTATTATTATTATTATTATTATTATTATTATTATTATTATTATTATTATTATTATTATTATTGGCACGGTGGTTAGCGTTACTGCCTCACAGCTCCAGGGTCCTGGGTTCGAGTCTGGCCTCAGGGGTCTGTCTGTGTAGAGTTTGCATGTTCTCCCTGTGTTCACGTGGGTTTTCTCTGGGTACTCTAGTTTCCTCCCATAGTCCAAAGACATGCTGGCTAGGTGGACTGGCCTCTCTAAATTGCCCCTTAGTTGCTCTGCGATGGACTGGCATCCCATCCAGGGTGTAGAGTCTCACCTTGCACCCCTGTGTCTGTCGGGTTAGGCTCTGGCTCACCGCAACCCTCTATAGGATTAAGCGGTTATAGATAATGGATGGATTATTATTATTATTATTATTATTATTATTATTATTATTATTATCATTATTATTATTATTATTATTATTGTCTCCTCTCTTCTTCACAGTTGACATTTTGACTCTGGACCTCGATACAGCACACCCCCGGCTCACCCTGCCTGTGGATGAGAAACAAGTGAGAGGGAAAAGGCAGGATTATAACAATCCCCAGAGATTTGATTACAGGCGCTGTGTGCTGGGCAAGGAGGACTTCACCTCAGGGAGACACTACTGGGAGCTGGGGGTGGGAGAGAATACATTCTGGAGATTAGGAGTCAGCAGAGAGTCTGCCCCGAGGAAGGAGGAGTTCAGCATGACCCCCCAGCAGGGTTACTGGACTGTGGGGTGGGATGGAGATGAAGATAAAGATGAGTTCATTGCTCTCACTGACCCCCAGACCCCCCTCCCCCTGAGCCTGAAGCCCCAGAAGCTGGGGGTGTATCTGGATTATGAGGAAGGATGGCTCTCCTTTTACGATGTGGAGACCAGATCTCACATCTACACTTTCACTGACATGGAGTTCAATCCCAATGAGAAACTCTATCCATTCTTCTGGACGATAGAATACAATGACCTTGTGCTGGTGTCCCCGGGGAAGATGAATGACAGCTCTTTCTTTCTTCTAGTCTGGAAATGGATTCTTGCTGCATCAGGTACTGATTCACTTTACTACTTGTTTGCTAGAGGCTGATGTGCTTGTTGATTTATTATTTATTTCTATAACTCCTATCTGGTTTGAAGTGTTACAGAACACCCTTTAGTGTTTTCAACAAACGCACAGCTAGCCATTGCTTTTCATAATAATAACAACATGGGTCATGCAGGTTTTATTATTTTATAGTATTGAACAGTTCATGTCATAATAAAAAGTCTGCAGTTGTTACAATAACAGCAGTGTATAAGTTTAAATTATTACAGAACACGCTTTAGTGTTTATAACAAACACACTCTTACTATTGCTGTCTCCTGTGCTAAACGCATTGCTGAGATATCTTCACAACATTATATCAATTGATAGTTTGATATTTTTATTCGCATAAATTAACTGAGAATTGAAGGCGATGGCAAAACACAGTGTGAGGATTGTGTCACACCTCCATGTGTACCTGCCTGACTCTTCACACAGTGCGAGGATTGTGTCACACCTCCATGTGTACCTGCCTGACTCTTCACACAGTGTGAGGATTGTGTCACACCTCCATGTGTACCTGCCTGACTCTTCACACAGTGTGAGGATTGTGTCACACCTCCATGTGTACCTGCCTGACTCTTCACACAGTGTGAGGATTGTGTCACACCTCCATGTGTACCTGCCTGACTCTTCACACAGTGTGAGGATTGTGTCACACCTCCATGTGTACCTGCCTGACTCTTCACACAGTGTGAGGATTGTGTCACACCTCCATGTGTACCTGCCTGACTCTTCACACAGTGTGAGGATTGTGTCACACCTCCATGTGTACCTGCCTGACTCTTCACACAGTGTGAGGATTGTGTCACACCTCCATGTGTACCTGCCTGACTCTTCACACAGTGTGAGGATTGTGTCACACCTCCATGTGTACCTGCCTGACTCTTCACACAGTGTGAGGATTGTGTCACACCTCCATGTGTACCTGCCTGACTCTTCACACAGTCTGAGGATTGTGTCACACCTCCATGTGTACCTGCCTGACTCTTCACACAGCGTGAGGATTGTGTCACACCTCCATGTGTACCTGCCTGACTCTTCACACAGTGTGAGGATTGTGTCACACCTCCATGTGTACCTGCCTGACTCTTCACACAGTGTGAGGATTGTGTCACACCTCCATGTGTACCTGCCTGACTCTTCACACAGTGTGAGGATTGTGTCACACCTCCATGTGTACCTGCCTGACTCTTCACACTTGTTCTGTTTTAAATAGGGATGTGCATGATGCTGATACAGTGTAGTGATATTCATTAGGATCGCAAATCATTCTACACACTATGAAGAGTCTGAAAAATAACAATGATGAGATTTTAGTTGTGCAGCTATTTAGTTTTAAATTGAACATTCTGAAATGGTTCATATAAATGTCATGGATGCTGATAGGCAGGGGTTCACATAACTGGAACGCAGCTACGCACGCGCACCAATAAAAACAAATACGGACTTCCATACCATCAGTGCATTTCTAACAGGAAAGCATGTTTCATCCAGGCAGCGAGGGTGCGTATTATCTGGCTGTGACTCATACCTGCCTTTCTGTTGGTTTTCTATTGAGTCTTATGGTCTCTGAGATCTTTCAATGATCTCTGGGTAACTGAGCTTATTATCACTGATCATAACTAAATACCAGTCCCCATATTTCACTTTAGGCCGGAGGGTTCCAATTCACTAAAGTCCCGCCCTGCTAGCGCTATCATTGGCTGCTTCAAGATTTAATAAAACAAAATGAAAAGCAATAGGTGGAATCACTCCAGTTCATAACATCAGTCATTTCTTTTAATGGACACTTGAAGCAGCCAATGATAGCAGAGATCTCGGTTTAGCTGTCCACTCAGAGAAGAGGGGTGTAGTTCCGGGGAGTGGCATTGTGAAAGCTCACTGACGCTTCACTTCCCAGACTGAGCGCGGATGAGAGGAGGAGTCGATGCTTGAGAGCCGTTACATTTAAACATGAGTTTAAAAAATACATTTACTTCAGCATTTTACTTTAAATAGCAGCGGTGTGGAGTAGCGGTTAGGGCTCTGGACTCTTGACCAGAGGGTCGTGGGTTCAATCCCTGGTGGAGACACTGCTGCTGTACCCTTGAGCAAGGTACTTTACCTAGATTGTTCCAGTAAAAACCCAACTGTATAAATGGGTAATTGTATGCAAAAATAATGTGATATTGTAAGTCGCCCTGGATAAGGGTGTCTGCTAAGAAATAAATAATAATAAAATAATAATAAAATAACATTTTGTTCCCTCAGTTATATCCTACTATAGATACTGTTGTGCTGTCAAGCTAACGTGTTTAACAGCACTAATACAGTGAAGAAGTGTTTTGTTTCTTGCTTTTGAATCCCCAGGGCTGGAATGTGGTGGTAGGATATTGAAATAAACAGAGACTGTGAGATGATTTGTTAAATTGTAATAACCAGCAATCCGGACTCCTAGTTAAACATTCAGAAACTCTAGTTGTTGTCTCTGACACTGCCATTAACCCTTTAAGGACGTGATGGTGTAACACAATCATACTGAAGTGTCATTCTGGGCCCGTGATCGGGTAAACACGATTAAAACACACTTCGTTTCTTTCACTTGCTGGGACACCATACTTTGCAGTACAGCTTGTTAATGCATGTCGTTGGATAGGGGAGGGGTTGAACTTCACTGCCTGATTGGTTGTTTATTCATGTGATGTCACTGAGACGGGCGTTTCATTTTTAAAGGGCGGAGACACTTACAGCGCCACGCAGAAACAAAACATCACAGGAACTTGTTTAGAGCTAATGCTAAAACACTGTCAATCCGGTGTGTTTGACTGATAGTTATATTAGAACATGTATTCTGTTTCGCGTTTTAATATATATATATATATATATATATATATATATATATATATATATATATATATATTGAAAAGGAGAGGAGAAAGTGTGTTTAGTTGTAATGCCCCAGATTGTGAACTCACTGTGAAGTGAAGATCACATGTAGACACTGCAGGGCTCCATATGTTACACTTTGACATGCATCTAGAGAACTGCTGATCTGATTGTGATGAAACTTGGTACAGACATTCTTTATACACATTATTAAGAGTGTCACAATCTGGAGCCTGTCTGCACCTCTCCTCTCATGAGTGTACCCCTCCCTCTATCCTTCTCTCCTCTCCTCTCCTCTTCTCCTCAGTGGGGATGCATATCCCAGTGTATACTCGAGGCTGGGCTTCTGATTGTCAGTGTTTTACCCGACTTTTCTACTCTGCTTTAAGAATTCATCTGATCCCTGTGAAGCAGTTTGTGTCTCTCAATCACAACTGAGAAACGTGTTCATAGTAAACTTGATTCATTCTGTGAAACAACTAAATGGGCTTTTCAATCAGCCAAGCCTTCATTTTCATTACAAGCAGGACGTGTAAACGAGATCGCGACATGTTAATAAGAGACTCCTCTTTATTAAAGCTAGAATGAACAATACAGTATTTTATGCTGGACTCACTTTATTACAATCGCTGTGCGTGACTGTATTGACATTAATAAAGAGGAGTCGCTTCTGCTTTGCAATGAAAAAGTAAGACTTATGATTTAAAAGCCCATTTAGTAGAAAAAAACGTAAATTCAATCATTTGTACAGTTGTGATTGAGAAGCACGAATTGTTTAAATTCTTAAGGAGATGAGAAAACTAAGGGTGAAAAAACAGAAATCCGAAGCCCTAATTATGTTTATGTGCAAATGCCCCGCCTCTCATTCCCTCATATCCTCCCCTCTCCCCTCTCCCCTCCCTCTCCTCTACCCCTCTCTCCTCTCCCCCCTCTCTGTCCTCTCCCTACTCTCCTCTCCCCTCTCTATCCTCTCCCCTCTACCTCCCTCTGTCCCCTCTCTCTCCTCTCCAGTCCTCTCTTCTCCCCTCTCTAGCCTCTACCTCCCTCTTGCCACTCTCTTCCACAAATCTCTCGTCTCCTCCCTTCTTTCTCCTCCCTCTGCCACCCTCTCCCTCCCTCTCTCCCCTCTCTCTCATCTTCCATCTCTCTCCTCCCCCTCCCTCCCTCTCCTCTCCCCTCTCTCTCCTCCCCTCTCTCCCTCCGTCTTCTCAATTCAGTTGAATTCAAAGGTGCTTTATTTGAATGACAGACATTACATTACATATCATAAGAACAATATAATTACAATAACAATAACAACAAAAATCATAACAATGATCATAATTATTATATTAATAATAACTCTAACAAATATAATAATTTGGAAGGTGTCAGTAAGGTTAGTGATTTCAGGAGAGCCAGTTGCTTTATTGAATTCCTCTGTGCTGTTTGGAGCCCATTTATAAGTATGGTTCAGATGGTACAGCTTGCATGGCTGTATTAGTGTGTTACTGGGCTGTCCTGTTCTTTGTAGGAACACAGTAATTTGACTGTGGTCTGACAGAGATGTTTGTGGCCTGACAGTGAATGCATTAATAAAGGAGGGGTCCAGGTCAGTGATGGCGTAATGAACTACGCTAGTCCCAAGAGCTGAGCAGTATGTGAATCTACCTAAAGAGTCCCCTCTGATCCTGCCATTAATGATGTACAGACCCCAGGCTTGAAGGAGATGCACTAACTGCCTCCCATTTGTGTTCACAATACAATCAGGGTTGTTTCTGTGGATTGAGGTAGGTGTGAGGTACAGAGGGGTTTGTCCAAATACATGGCTGTTACCTTGTGTGCTTCTACAGTCAGGCTCTGTTCCTGTTCTGGTGTTGAAATCCCCACAGAGCAGCACATTTCCCTGGGTCTGGAAATGGCTGATCTCTGTGTGGAGGGTATGAAAATATTCCTCATTGTAGTTTGTAGGGCTGTGCACATTTAAACCCATTGTTAATCGTTTAACCCTTTAAACGGCCATAAATTTATCCCTCATGTCCTTTGTGTTCATCACCTGCAACATTAAGGCACATTTTGACAGGATGTAAGGTGGCTCTTAGCCAGGGACGGTTTACTTGGCGCCATGACCAGGTGCTGCGATGTTTGGCCTTAGCATTGGAAGACAAGCGTAACATGACCAATAAGTTGCCACCTGTTCCATCAAAACATTACACACAAAAGACAACATTCCTCCGCCCAGGAGAGCAACCACCAAGAAAAGGTGTTAAAACCAATCCTCGCCCAGGACAACTGGAAGCTGCTAGAGACTGGAATATGCTGGCAGATGTTGGTCAACGGCTTATTTTTCCACCTGAGATTGCCACCACTAACCTTCGACCAGATATTGTCTTGTGGTCTCGATCAGCACGCCTTGTTCACCTGGTAGTTAACAGTGCCATGGGAGGATGCTGTAGATGAGGCGTATGAGAGGAAGAAACTGCGGTATGCTCAACTAGCCACTGAAGCGGAACAGCGAGGATGGAGAGTTCGCGTTTACCCAGTGGAAGTGGGTTGTCGAGGATTTGTGGCACACTCTACAACCCGGTTTCTCAGAGACGTCGGATTCAGTGGCCAAGAGTTGCGTCGCACAGTGAAGAACTTATCTGAAGCAGCAGAGAGGAGCAGCAACTGGCTGTGGTTGAGACGGAAAGATTCTGGCTGGGGACAGGTAAGTAAGCTGGGCTGAGTTGAGTGGGGGACGGAGGGGGGTGATGCTGGGACGCCAGAATCACCGTCGAGCCCTCTTGAGGTGTCGTGGGCTAGTTGACGAAACACTGAGGATGGAAGGTGCCCACTTGAAAACCCCAGAGATGTACCCTACTTAGCTCAATCCAGACGGTTGTCATGCTGATGCGCTGGGGAGGCCGCACTTTGGTTGATCCCCGGAGCCAGCATCGCAGCTGTTGTGTGTGCTGATGCGCCAGGGAGGCAAAATAAGCTGATCCCTGGAGCCAGCATTACACTTCAGCCATTAACACCAGACAGAAGGATATCTACATCATCACATGGAAGGAAACGTAAATGGATGGAGACGCATATGGATCACATTAGTTTACTGTAAAGCTACGTCTTAGTTGGTGCTTATCTTGGCGAGAGCCGAGTTCAAATCAGCATGAAGTTTTAACATCTACTCTCGTGTAATGGAAATCATAATCTATTTTAATAGCATGAAATAAACATTCCTACTCGATTTTACAACGTACCATTTCTGCAGAAGCTCCATAAAAAGCGTGTATATCCAACATCGAAAAAACATTAAATAAACAACAACTCTATTTAAATTAAACTTAAAACACGGTGACAAGACCACATTTTTTGTTTAATTCATTTGTATATTGTTTTCAGAAAATAAAACATGTCCAGAACCAAAAACATTTATTATTTTTTCATTAAAAAATCAAAGCCGTTGTCTGATACAACACTCGTTCCCAGCGTCCCTCCCCTTCACAGCGGCACATGAGCATTCACGTGAAAAAATAAAGACTTCATTTCCCAGCGTCCCTCTCTTTCACAGCGGCGCATGAGCATTCACGTGAAAAAATAAAGACTTCATTTCCCAGCGTCCCTCCCCTTCACAACGGCGCCTGCGCATTCACATGAAAAAATAAAGACTTCATTTCCCAGCGTCCCTCCCCTTCAAAACGGCGCCTGCGCATTCACGTGAAAAAATAAAGACTTAATTTCCCAGCATCCCTCCCCTTCACAACCGCGCATGAGCATTCACATTAAAAAATAAAGACTTCATTTCCCAGTGTCCCTCTCTTTCACAACGGCGCATGAGCATTCATGTGAAAAAATAAAGACTTCATTTCCCAGTGTCCCTCTCTTTCACAACAGCGCCTGCGCATTCATGTGAAAAAATAAAGACTTAATTTCCCAGCATCCCTCCCCTTCACAACGGCGTATGAGCATTCACATGAAAAAATAAAGACTTCATTTCCCAGCGTCCCTCCCCTTCACAGTGGCGCTTGAGCATTCACATGAAAAAATAAAGACTTCATTTCCCAGCATCCCTCCCCTTCACAACGGTGCCTGCGCATTCACGTGAAAAAATAAAGACTTCATTTCCCAGTGTCCCTCCCCTTCACAACGGCGCCTGCGCATTCACGTGAAAAAATAAAGACTTCATTTCCCAGTGTCCCTCCCCTTCACAACGGCGCCTGCGCATTCACATGAAAAAATAAAGACTTCATTTCCCAGCATCCCTCCCCTTCACAACGGCGCCTGCGCATTCACATTAAAAAATAAAGACTTCATTTCCCAGTGTCCCTCCCCTTCACAACGGCCCCTGCGAATTCACATTAAAAAATAAAGACTTCATTTCCCAGCGTCCCTCCCATTCACAGTGGCGCTTGAGCATTCACATGAAAAAATAAAGACTTCATATCCCAGCGTCCCTCCCCTTCACAACGGCGCCTGCGCATTCACATTAAAAAATAAAGACTTCATTTCCCAGCATCCCTCCCCTTCACAACGGCGCATGAGCATTCACATGAAAAAATAAAGACTTCATTTCCCAGTGTCTCTCCCCTTCACAACGGCGCCTGCGCATCCACATGAAAAAATAAAGACTTCATTTCCCAGCAACCCCCCCTTCACAACGGCGCCTGCGCATTCACATTAAAAAATAAAGACTTCATTTCCCAGTGTCCCTCCCCTTCACAACGGCGCCTGCGCATTCACATTAAAAAATAAAGACTTCATTTCCCAGCGTCCCTCCCCTTCACAACGGCGCATGAGCATTCACGTGAAAATATAAAGACTTCATTTCCCAGTGTCCCTCTCTTTCACAACGGCGCCTGCGCGTTCACGTGAAAAAATAAAGACTTCATATCCCAGCGTCCCTCTCTTTCACAACGGCGCCTGCGCATTCACGTGAAAAAATAAAGACTTCATTTCCCAGTGTCCCTCCCCTTCACAACGGAACCTGCGCATTCACTTGAAAAAATAAAGACTTCATTTCCCAGTGTCCCTCCCCTTCACAATGGCGCCTGCGCATTCACGTGAAAAAATAAAGACTTCATTTCCCAGCATCCCTCCCCTTCACAACGGCGCATGAGCATTCACATGAAAAAATAAAGACTTCATTTCCCAGCGTCCCTCTCTTTCACAACGGCGCCTGCGCATTCACATTAAAAAATAAAGACTTCATTTCCCAGCATCCCTCCCCTTCACAACGGCGCATGAGCATTCACATGAAAAAATAAAGACTTCATTTCCCAGTGTCCCTCCCCTTCACAACGGCGCCTGCGCATTCACATGAAAAAATAAAGACTTCATTTCCCAGCATCCCTCCCCTTCACAACGGCGCCTGCGCATTCACATTAAAAAATAAAGACTTCATTTCCCAGTGTCCCTCCCCTTCACAACGGCGCCTGCGCATTCACGTGAAAAAATAAAGACTTCATTTCCCAGTGTCCCTCCCCTTCACAACGGCGCCTGCGCATTCACATGAAAAAATAAAGACTTCATTTCCCAGCATCCCTCCCCTTCACAACGGCGCATGAGCATTCACATGAAAAAATAAAGACTTCATTTCCCAGTGTCCCTCCCCTTCACAACGGCGCCTGCGCATTCACATGAAAAAATAAAGACTTCATTTCCCAGCGTCCCTCCCCTTCACAGTGGCGCTTGAGCATTCACATGAAAAAATAAAGACTTCATATCCCAGCGTCCCTCTCTTTCACAACGGTGCCTGCGCATTCACATTAAAAAATAAAGACTTCATTTCCCAGCATCCCTCCCCTTCACAACGGCGCATGAGCATTCACATGAAAAAATAAAGACTTCATTTCCCAGCGTCCCTCTCTTTCACAACGGCGCCTGCGCATTCACATTAAAAAATAAAGACTTCATTTCCCAGTGTCCCTCCCCTTCACAACGCATGAGCATTCACATGAAAAAATAAAGACTTCATTTCCCAGTGTCCCTCCCCTTCACAACGGCGCCTGCGCATTCACATGAAAAAATAAAGACTTCATTTCCCAGCATCCCTCCCCTTCAAAACGGCGCCTGCGCATTCACATTAAAAAATAAAGACTTCATTTCCCAGTGTCCCTCCCCTTCACAACGGCGCCTGCGCATTCACGTGAAAAATAAAGACTTCATTTCCCAGTGTCCCTCCCCTTCACAACGGCGCCTGCGCATTCACATTAAAAAATAAAGACTTCATTTCCCAGTGTCCCTCCCCTTCACAACGGCGCCTGCGCATTCACGTGAAAAAATAAAGACTTCATTTCCCAGTGTCCCTCCCCTTCACAACGGCGCCTGCGCATTCACATGAAAAAATAAAGACTTAATTTTCCCAGCATCCCTCCCCTTCACAACGGCGCCTGCGCATTCACATTAAAAAATAAAGACTTCATTTCCCAGTGTCCCTCCCCTTCACAACGGCGCCTGCGCATTCACATTAAAAAATAAAGACTTCATTTCCCAGCGTCCCTCCCCTTCACAGTGGCGCTTGAGCATTCACATGAAAAAATAAAGACTTCATATCCCAGCGTCCCTCCCCTTCACAACGGCGCCTGCGCATTCACATTAAAAAATAAAGACTTCATTTCCCAGCATCCCTCCCCTTCACAACGGCGCATGAGCATTCACATGAAAAAATAAAGACTTCATTTCCCAGTGTCCCTCCCCTTCACAATGGCGCCTGCGCATCCACATGAAAAAATAAAGACTTCATTTCCCAGCAACCCCCCCCCTTCACAACGGCGCCTGCGCATTCACATTAAAAATAAAGACTTCATTTCCCAGTGTCCCTCCCCTTCACAACGGCGCCTGCGCATTCACATTAAAAAATAAAGACTTCATTTCCCAGTGTCCCTCCCCTTCACAACGGCGCCTGCGCATTCACATTAAAAAATAAAGACTCATTTCCCAGTGTCCCTCCCCTTCACAACGCATGAGCATTCACATGAAAAAATAAAGACTTCATTTCCCAGTGTCCCTCCCCTTCACAACGGCGCCTGCGCATTCACGTGAAAAAATAAAGACTTCATTTCCCAGTGTCCCTCCCCTTCACAACGGCGCCTGCGCATTCACATGAAAAAATAAAGACTTCATTTCCCAGCATCCCTCCCCTTCACAACGGCGCCTGCGCATTCACATTAAAAAATAAAGACTTCATTTCCCAGTGTCCCTCCCCTTCACAACGCATGAGCATTCACATGAAAAAATAAAGACTTCATTTCCCAGTGTCCCTCCCCTTCACAACGGCGCCTGCGCATTCACATGAAAAAATAAAGACTTCATTTCCCAGCATCCCTCCCCTTCACAACGGCGCCTGCGCATTCACATTAAAAAATAAAGACTTCATTTCCCAGCGTCCCTCCCCTTCACAGTGGCGCTTGAGCATTCACATGAAAAAATAAAGACTTCATATCCCAGCGTCCCTCCCCTTCACAACGGCGCCTGCGCATTCACATTAAAAAATAAAGACTTCATTTCCCAGCATCCCTCCCCTTCACAACGGCGCATGAGCATTCACATGAAAAAATAAAGACTTCATTTCCCAGTGTCCCTCCCTTTCACAATGGCGCCTGCGCATCCACATGAAAAAATAAAGACTTCATTTCCCAGCAACCCCCCCCTTCACAACGGCGCCTGCGCATTCACATTAAAAAATAAAGACTTCATTTCCCAGTGTCCCTCCCCTTCACAACGGCGCCTGCGCATTCACATTAAAAAATAAAGACTTCATTTCCCAGTGTCCCTCCCCTTCACAACGCATGAGCATTCACATGAAAAAATAAAGACTTCATTTCCCAGTGTCCCTCCCCTTCACAACGGCGCCTGCGCATTCACGTGAAAAAATAAAGACTTCATTTCCCAGTGTCCCTCCCCTTCACAACGGCGCCTGCGCATTCACATGAAAAAATAAAGACTTCATTTCCCAGCATCCCTCCCCTTCACAACGGCGCCTGCGCATTCACATTAAAAAATAAAGACTTCATTTCCCAGTGTCCCTCCCCTTCACAACGCATGAGCATTCACATGAAAAAATAAAGACTTCATTTCCCAGTGTCCCTCCCTTCACAACGGCGCCTGCGCATTCACATGAAAAAATAAAGACTTCATTTCCCAGCATCCCTCCCCTTCACAACGGCGCCTGCGCATTCACATTAAAAAATAAAGACTTCATTTCCCAGTGTCCCTCCCCTTCACAACGGCGCCTGCGCATTCACGTGAAAAAATAAAGACTTCATTTCCCAGCATCCCTCCCCTTCACAACGGCGCCTGCGCATTCACATTAAAAAATAAAGACTTCATTTCCCAGTGTCCCTCCCCTTCACAACGGCGCCTGCGCATTCACGTGAAAAAAATAAGACTTCATTTCCCAGTGTCCCTCCCCTTCACAACGGCGCCTGCGCATTCACATGAAAAAATAAAGACTTCATTTCCCAGCATCCCTCCCCTTCACAACGGCGCCTGCGCATTCACATTAAAAAAATAAAGACTTCATTTCCCAGTGTCCCTCCCCTTCACAACGCATGAGCATTCACATGAAAAAAATAAAGACTTCATTTCCCAGTGTCCCTCCCCTTCACAACGGCGCCTGCGCATTCACATGAAAAAATAAAGACTTCATTTCCCAGCATCCCTCCCCTTCACAACGGCGCCTGCGCATTCACATTAAAAAATAAAGACTTCATTTCCAGTGTCCCTCCCCTTCACACGGCGCCTGCGCATTCACGTGAAAAAATAAAGACTTCATTTCCCAGCATCCCTCCCCTTCACATCGGCGCCTGCGCATTCACATTAAAAAATAAAGACTTCATTTCCCAGTGTCCCTCCCCTTCACAACGGCGCCTGCGCATTCACGTGAAAAAATAAAGACTTCATTTCCCAGTGTCCCTCCCCTTCACAACGGCGCCTGCGCATTCACATGAAAAAATAAAGACTTCATTTCCCAGCATCCCTCCCCTTCACAACGGCGCCTGCGCATTCACATTAAAAAATAAAGACTTCATTTCCCAGTGTCCCTCCCCTTCACAACGGCGCCTGCGCATTCACATTAAAAAATAAAGACTTCATTTCCCAGCGTCCCTCCCCTTCACAGTGGCGCTTGAGCATTCACATGAAAAAATAAAGACTTCATATCCCAGCGTCCCTCCCCTTCACAACGGCGCCTGCGCATTCACATTAAAAAATAAAGACTTCATTTCCCAGCATCCCTCCCCTTCACAACGGCGCATGAGCATTCACATGAAAAAATAAAGACTTCATTTCCCAGTGTCCCTCCCCTTCACAATGGCGCCTGCGCATCCACATGAAAAAATAAGACTTCATTTCCCAGCAACCCCCCCTTCACAACGGCGCCTGCGCATTCACATTAAAAAATAAAGACTTCATTTCCCAGTGTCCCTCCCCTTCACAACGGCGCCTGCGCATTCACATTAAAAAATAAAGACTTCATTTCCCAGCGTCCCTCCCCTTCACAACGGCGCATGAGCATTCACGTGAAAATATAAAGACTTAATTTCCCAGTGTCCCTCTCTTTCACAACGGCGCCTGCGCGTTCACGTGAAAAAATAGACTTCATATCCCAGCGTCCCTCTCTTTCACAACGGCGCCTGCATACACGTGAAAAATAAAGACTTCATTTCCCAGTGTCCCTCCCCTTCACAATGGCGTCTGCGCATTCACGTGAAAAAATAAAGACTTCATTTCCCAGCATCCCTCCCCTTCACAACGGCGCATGAGCATTCACATGAAAAAATAAAGACTTCATTTCCCAGTGTCCCCTCCCCTTCACAACGGCGCCTGCGCATTCACATGAAAAAATAAAGACTTCATTTCCAGCATCCCTCCCCTTCACAACGGCGCCTGCGCATTCACATTAAAAAATAAAGACTTCATTTCCCAGTGTCCCTCCCCTTCACAACGGCGCCTGCGCATTCACATTAAAAAATAAAGACTTCATTTCCCAGCGTCCCTCCCCTTCACAACGGCGCATGAGCATTCACGTGAAAAAATAAAGACTTCATTTCCCAGTGTCCCTCTCTTTCACACGGCGCCTGCGCGTTCACGTGAAAAAATAAAGACTTCATATCCCAGCGTCCCTCTCTTTCACAACGGCGCCTGCGCATTCACGTGAAAAAATAAAGACTTCATTTCCAGTGTCCCTCCCCTTCACAATGGCGCCTGCGCATTCACGTGAAAAAATAAAGACTTCATTTCCCAGCATCCCTCCCCTTCACAACGGCACATGAGCATTCACATGAAAAAATAAAGACTTCATTTCCCAGCGTCCCTCTCTTTCACAACGGCGCCTGCGCATTCACATTAAAAAATAAAGACTTCATTTCCCAGTGTCCCTCCCCTTCACAACGCATGAGCATTCACATGAAAAAATAAAGACTTCATTTCCCAGTGTCCCTCCCCTTCACAACGGCGCCTGCGCATTCACATTAAAAAATAAAGACTTCATTTCCCAGTGTCCCTCCCCTTCACAATGGCGCCTGCGCATTCACGTGAAAAAATAAAGACTTCATTTCCCAGCATCCCTCCCCTTCACAACGGCACATGAGCATTCACATGAAAAAATAAAGACTTCATTTCCCAGCGTCCCTCTCTTTCACAACGGCGCCTGCGCATTCACATTAAAAAATAAAGACTTCATTTCCCAGCATCCCTCCCCTTCACAACGGCGCATGAGCATTCACATGAAAAAATAAAGACTTCATTTCCCAGTGTCCCTCCCCTTCACAACGGCGCCTGCGCATTCACATTAAAAAATAAAGACTTCATTTCCCAGCGTCCCTCCCCTTCACAACGGCGCCTGCGCATTCACATTAAAAAATAAAGACTTCATTTCCCAGTGTCCCTCCCCTTTACAACGGCGCATGAGCATTCACGTGAAAAAAATAGACTTCATTTCCCAGCATCCCTCCCTTCACAACCGCGCATGAGCATTCACATTAAAAAATAAAGACTTCATTTCCAGTGTCCCTCTCTTTCACAACGGCGCATGAGCATTCATGTGAAAAAATAAAGACTTCATTTCCCAGTGTACCTCTCTTTCACAACAGCGCCTGCGCATTCATGTGAAAAATTAAAGACTTCATTTCCCAGCGTCCCTCCCCTTCACAACGGCGCATGAGCATTCACATGAAAAAATAAAGACTTCATTTCCCAGCGTCCCTCCCCTTCACAGTGGCGCTTGAGCATTCACATGAAAAAATAAAGACTTCATTTCCCAGTGTCCCTCCCCTTCACACGGCGCCTGCGCATTCACGTGAAAAAATAAAGACTTCATTTCCCAGTGTCCCTCCCCTTCACAACGGCGCCTGCGCATTCACGTGAAAAAATAAAGACATCATTTCCCAGTGTCCCTCCCCTTCACAACGGCGCCTGCGCATTCACAGAAAAAATAAAGACTTCATTTCCCAGTGTCCCTCCCCTTCACAACAGCGCCTGCGCATCCACATGAAAAAATAAAGACTTCATTTCCCAGTGTCCCTCCCCTTCACAACGCATGAGCATTCACATGAAAAAATAAAGACTTCATTTCCCAGTGTCCCTCCCCTTCACAACGGCGCCTGCGCATTCACGTGAAAAAATAAAGACTTCATTTCCCATTGTCCCTCCCCTTCACAACGGCGCCTGCGCATTCACATGAAAAAATAAAGACTTCATTTCCCAGCATCCCTCCCTTCACAACGGCGCCTGCGCATTCACATTAAAAAATAAAGACTTCATTTCCCAGTGTCCCTCCCTTCACAACGCATGAGCATTCACATGAAAAAATAAGACTTCATTTCCCAGTGTCCCTCCCCTTCACAACGGCGCCTGCGCATTCACATGAAAAAATAAAGACTTCATTTCCAGCATCCCTCCCCTTCACAACGGCGCCTGCGCATTCACATTAAAAAATAAAGACTTCATTTCCCAGTGTCCCTCCCCTTCACAACGGCGCCTGCGCATTCACGTGAAAAAATAAAGACTTCATTTCCCAGCATCCCTCCCCTTCACAACGGCGCCTGCGCATTCACATTAAAAAATAAAGACTTCATTTCCCAGTGTCCCTCCCCTTCACAACGGCGCCTGCGCATTCACGTGAAAAAATAAAGACTTCATTTCCAGTGTCCCTCCCCTTCACAACGGCGCCTGCGCATTCACATGAAAAAATAAAGACTTCATTTCCCAGCATCCCTCCCCTTCACAACGGCGCCTGCGCATTCACATTAAAAAATAAAGACTTCATTTCCCAGTGTCCCTCCCCTTCACAACGCATGAGCATTCACATGAAAAAATAAAGACTTCATTTCCCAGTGTCCCTCCCCTTCACAACGGCGCCTGCGCATTCACATGAAAAAATAAAGACTTCATTTCCCAGCATCCCTCCCCTTCACAACGGTGCCTGCGCATTCACATTAAAAAATAAAGACTTCATTTCCCAGTGTCCCTCCCCTTCACAACGGCGCCTGCGCATTCACGTGAAAAAATAAAGACTTCATTTCCCAGCATCCCTCCCCTTCACAACGGCGCCTGCGCATTCACATTAAAAAATAAAGACTTCATTTCCCAGTGTCCCTCCCCTTCACAACGGCGCCTGCGCATTCACGTGAAAAAATAAAGACTTCATTTCCCAGTGTCCCTCCCCTTCACAACGGCGCCTGCGCATTCACATGAAAAAATAAAGACTTAATTTCCCAGCATCCCTCCCCTTCACAACGGCGCCTGCGCATTCACATTAAAAAATAAAGACTTCATTTCCCAGTGTCCTCCCCTTCACAACGGCGCCTGCGCATTCACATTAAAAAATAAAGACTTCATTTCCCAGCGTCCCTCCCCTTCACAGTGGCGCTTGAGCATTCACATGAAAAAATAAAGACTTCATATCCCAGCGTCCCTCCCCTTCACAACGGCGCCTGCGCATTCACATTAAAAAATAAAGACTTCATTTCCAGCATCCCTCCCCTTCACAACGGCGCATGAGCATTCACATGAAAAAATAAAGACTTCATTTCCCAGTGTCCCTCCCCTTCACAATGGCGCCTGCGCATCCACATGAAAAAATAAAGACTTCATTTCCCAGCAACCCCCCCTTCACAACGGCGCCTGCGCATTCACATTAAAAAATAAAGACTTCATTTCCCAGTGTCCCTCTCTTTCACAACGGCGCATGAGCATTCATGTGAAAAAATAAAGACTTCATTTCCCAGTGTACCTCTCTTTCACAACAGCGCCTGCGCATTCATGTGAAAAATTAAGACTTCATTTCCCAGCGTCCCTCCCCTTCACAACGGCGCATGAGCATTCACATGAAAAAATAAAGACTTCATTTCCCAGCGTCCCTCCCCTTCACAGTGGCGCTTGAGCATTCACATTAAAAAATAAAGACTTCATTTCCCAGTGTCCCTCCCCTTCACAACGGCGCCTGCGCATTCACATTAAAAAATAAAGACTTCATTTCCAGCGTCCCTCCCCTTCACAACGGCGCATGAGCATTCACGTGAAAATATAAAGACTTCATTTCCCAGTGTCCCTCTCTTTCACAACGGCGCCTGCGCGTTCACGTGAAAAAAATAAAGACTTCATATCCCAGCGTCCCTCTCTTTCACAACGGCGCCTGCATACACGTGAAAAAATAAAGACTTCATTTCCCAGTGTCCCTCCCCTTCACAATGGCGTCTGCGCATTCACGTGAAAAAATAAAGACTTCATTTCCCAGCATCCCTCCCCTTCACAACGGCGCATGAGCATTCACATGAAAAAATAAAGACTTCATTTCCAGCGTCCCTCTCTTTCACAACGGCGCCTGCGCATTCACATTAAAAATAAAGACTTCATTTCCCAGTGTCCCTCCCCTTCACAACGCATGAGCATTCACATGAAAAAATAAAGACTTCATTTCCCAGTGTCCCTCCCCTTCACAACGGCGCCTGCGCATTCACATGAAAAAATAAAGACTTCATTTCCCAGCATCCCTCCCCTTCACAACGGCGCCTGCGCATTCACATTAAAAATAAAGACTTCTTTTCCCAGTGTCCCTCCCCTTCACAACGGCGCCTGCGCATTCACATTAAAAAATAAAGACTTCATTTCCAGCGTCCCTCCCCTTCACAACGGCGCATGAGCATTCACGTGAAAAAATAAAGACTTCATTTCCCAGTGTCCCTCTCTTTCACAACGGCGCCTGCGCGTTCACGTGAAAAAATAAAGACTTCATATCCCAGCGTCCCTCTCTTTCACAACGGCGCCTGCGCATTCACGTGAAAAAATAAAGACTTCATTTCCCAGTGTCCCTCCCCTTCACAATGGCGCCTGCGCATTCACGTGAAAAAATAAAGACTTCATTTCCCAGCATCCCTCCCCTTCACAACGGCGCATGAGCATTCACATGAAAAAATAAAGACTACATTTCCCAGCGTCCCTCTCTTTCACAACGGCGCCTGCGCATTCACATTAAAAAATAAAGACTTCATTTCCCAGCATCCCTCCCCTTCACAACGGCGCATGAGCATTCACATGAAAAAATAAAGACTTCATTTCCCAGTGTCCCTCCCCTTCACAACGGCGCCTGCGCATTCACATTAAAAAATAAAGACTTCATTTCCCAGTGTCCCTCCCCTTCACAACGGCGCCTGCGCATTCACATTAAAAAATAAAGACTTCATTTCCCAGTGTCCCTCCCCTTACAACGGCGCATGAGCATTCACGTGAAAAAAATAGACTTCATTTCCCAGCATCCCTCCCCTTCACAACCGCGCATGAGCATTCACATTAATAAATAAAGACTTCATTTCCCAGTGTCCCTCTCTTTCACAACGGCGCATGAGCATTCATGTGAAAAAATAAAGACTTCATTTCCCAGTGTACCTCTCTTTCACAACAGCGCCTGCGCATTCATGTGAAAAATAAAGACTTCATTTCCCAGCGTCCCTCCCCTTCACAACGGCGCATGAGCATTCACATGAAAAAATAAAGACTTCATTTCCCAGCGTCCCTCCCCTTCACAGTGGCGCTTGAGCATTCACATGAAAAAATAAAGACTTCATTTCCCAGCATCCCTCCCCTTCACAACGGCGCCTGCGCATTCACATTAAAAAATAAAGACTTCATTTCCCAGTGTCCCTCCCCTTCACAACGGCGCCTGCGCATTCACATTAAAAAATAAAGACTTCATTTCCAGCGTCCCTCCCCTTCAAAACGGGCGCATGAGCATTCACGTGAAAAAATAAAGACTTCATTTCCCAGTGTCCCTCTCTTTCACAACGGCGCCTGCGCGTTCACGTGAAAAATAAAGACTTCATATCCCAGCGTCCCTCTCTTTCACAACGGCGCCTGCGCATTCACATTAAAAAATAAAGACTTCATTTCCCAGCGTCCCTCCCCTTCACAACGGCGCATGAGCATTCACGTGAAAAAATAAAGACTTCATTTCCCAGCGTCCCTCCCCTTCAAACGGCGCCTGCGCATTTACGTGAAAAAATAAAGACTTCATTTCCCAGCGTCCCTCCCCTTCACAACGGCGCATGAGCATTCACGTGAAAAAATAAAGACTTCATTCCCAGCGTCCCTCCCCTTCAAAACGGTGCCTGCGCATTCACGTGAAAAATAAAGACTTCATTTCCCAGTGTCCCTCTCTTTCACAACGGCGCATGAGCATTCATGTGAAAAAGTAAAGACTTCATTTCCCAGCGTCCCTCCCCTTCACAACGGCGCATGAGCATTCACATGAAAAAATAAAGACTTCATTTCCCAGCGTCCCTCCCCTTCAAAACGGCGCCTGCGCATTCACGTGAAAAAATAAAGACTTCATTTCCCGTGTCCCTCTCTTTCACAACGGCGCATGAGCATTCATGTGAAAAAGTAAAGACTTCATTTCCCAGCGTCCCTCCCCTTCACAACGGCGCATGAGCATTCACATGAAAAAATAAGACTTCATTTCCCAGCGTCCCTCCCCTTCAAACGGCGCCTGCGCATTCACGTGAAAAAATAAAGACTTCATTTCCCAGGTCCCTCCCCTTCACAACGGCGCCTGCGCATTCACGTGAAAAAATAAAGACTTCATTTCCCAGCGTCCCTCTCTTTCACAGCGGCGCTTGCGCATTCACGTAAAAAATAAAGACTTCATTTCCCAGCGTCCCTCTCTTTCACAACGGCGCCTGCGCATTCACATTAAAAAATAAAGACTTCATTTCCCAGCGTCCCCTCTCTTTCACAACGGCGCCTGCGCATTCACGTGAAAAAATAAAGACTTCATTTCCCAGCGTCCCTCTCTTTCACAACGGCGCTTGCGCATTCACGTAAAAAAATAAAGACTTCATTTCCCAGCGTCCCTCTCTTTCACAACGGCGCCTGCGCATTCACATTAAAAAATAAAGACTTCATTTCCCAGCGTCCCTCCCCTTCACAACGGCGCATGAGCATTCACATGAAAAAATAAAGACTTCATTTCCCAGTGTCCCTCCCTTTCACAACGGTGCCTGCGCATTCACGTGAAAAAATAAAGACTTCATTTCCCAGTGTCCCTCCCCTTCACAACGGCGCATGAGCATTCACGTGAAAAAATAAAGACTTCATTTCCCAGCGTCCCTCCCTTCACAACGTCGCCTGCGCATTCACGTGAAAAAATAAAGACTTCATTTCCCAGTGTCCCTCCCCTTCACAATGGCGCCTGCGCATTCACATGAAAAAATAAAGACTTCATTTCCAGCATCCCTCCCCTTCACAACGGCGCATGAGCATTCACATGAAAAAATAAGACTTCATTTCCCAGCGTCCCTCTCTTTCACAACGGCGCCTGCGCATTCACATTAAAAAATAAAGACTTCATTTCCCAGCATCCCTCCCCTTCACAACGGTGCCTGCGCATTCACATTAAAAAATAAAGACTTCATTTCCCAGCGTCCCTCCCCTTCACAACGGCGCATGAGCATTCACATGAAAAAATAAAGACTTCATTTCCAGTGTCCCTCCCTTTCACAACGGTGCCTGCGCATTCACGTGAAAAAATA